>NC_060142.1:66356726-66659756 GCF_021461385.2 Schistocerca piceifrons
GGTGATGTAATGGCTAGCACATCTGCCTGGTAAGTAGGAGACGTGGGTTCAGGTCCTGGCTGTGGCATAAATTGTAACCCATTTCTTGAGCTTCTACCGTTATCGAAAATTTAGGCAGTTTACGTATGTGAAATAGAAAGAACACTAAAATAATTTTACATCTCTGACCGGATTTGACCTGAAAAAAAATCTGCATGTGCTACAGTACTACAACATGGGATTCCCAGGTGATAATGGAGATATTTTCACCTGTCGCCGATTCCGCATAAAGTCCCGGTACAGTTGACATCAATAACTCCTTCCCTTTCTTTTCATTCCTCTCCCTTCTCACCTCCCCCCTCCACCCCACAGACATCAACTTACTTAATACATTCGTCTTTCTTTGGTTTTCTCTCAATTCATATTCTGTACTGTTCATTCCATTCAATACGTCTGTAACACAACGATTTCAATAAGGAGAGCAAGTCCATCAGGGTGTCTTTTCATCGACATCGTTTCACCATGAAATTTAATCTCAAATCTTGACCCATTCTATTATATCCATCACAGCTTCTTCAATGCACAGATGAAAATTACGGGCGACAGACTATACCCCGGTCATATTCCCTTTCTAATTAGATCACTTCACTCTAAGTCTCCAATTCTTTTCCCTCTTGATCTGATTTGATACATTATAAATGGTTCTGAAAGCCTGCGACTGTGAAAACAATACGTTTGGTTATAAACAACTCATCTGCTACCAGTCACGATTTACTTTATTTTATTTTTCACACGACGCGTTTCGGGAAATGATTCTCATTTTCAAGTGCGTTTTTTGTATTTGTTATATCATTCCTATGTGATGTTGTCGATGTGTGAGTTCTGCTTCATTTCGTTGACTTTAATGCAATATTTAAGAAAACACGCTATTTTTAGTTGGTTGCCGATCTTTTTGTGAAGTTAGTGGCGAAATTTAGAAGAATTTGTACTTACAGTTTCCCTGTGGTCCATTTGTGCAGAGTCTCACACACACTAAACATCACACACAACTTGTTGTAGACTTTTAAACAGCAAAAATATTTTACATTAAAAAACAGTTCCATTGATGTTCCTACAAGTAGTCAACAGAGATGACATTATAGGTCTTCCACAGAGTATAATATGCCTTTGTACAGAGGATATTTACCTTAACAATTTGGATCATAATTTACTTATGTTTATTTTACTATTTTGCTTATTTCTATGTGTTACTATTTTTGTTTAAGTATACTATCGAAACATCTGAAGGAATTCACTGATTCACTTGCAAGTGTTTCGTGTAATATTTTATCTTCATATTTTCTGTAATGTGAATATATCTCCAGTTCTTCTAGCAAATACATTTTATGTTCTTTATTTAGTCCGTGGAGTACTTTGACAGATTGCTCTATTTTTCCAAATGGGTGTCCTGCATTATGTACATGTGGTGTTATGGCTGATGTAGTGCGTCTGATGTGTGTGTAGGCTTTTATGTGGTCTGTGTACCTGGTGTTGAAATTTCGGACTGTTTGTCCTAGGTAGAACATGGAGCATTCCTGGCATGTGATCTCGTATATTCCAGAGTCTGAGTATGGATCATGCTTACACTTTATACCGTGTATTAGTTTTTGCCGTTATTTATTTGAGTAGAAAACCCAATTTTTACTTTGTGATTTTTAAAAATATTTGAAATCATCTGTGATAAATTGTAAATGTAAGGGATATTAGATATATATTTGTTTCTCTCTTTTTCTTCTGTGGTGTAGTTTGTACCTGGGACTTTCCTCACTTTCTCTAGGATTGTGTCAACTATGGAAGAATTGTACCCATTGGTAACTGCAATCTTTTTCACTGTGTTTATTTCTTGTTGCATGTTTTCTTGGTTCAATGGCATTTTAGTTGCCCTATGTAACATTGACCTGTATGGCTCAAATGGTTCAAATGGCTCTGAGCACTATGGGTCTCAACTTCTGAGGTCATTAGTCCCCTAGAACTTAGAACCAGTTAAACCTAACTAACCTAAGGACACCACAAACATCCATGCCCGAGGCAGGATTCGAACCTGCGACCGCAGCGGTCTTGCGGTTCCAGACTGCAGCGCCTTTAACCGCACAGCCACTTCGGCCAGTGACCTGTATGCTGCCTGTTTATGGATATTTAGGTGACATGAGGTTGCAGGGATTGTGGTGTCAGTCATTGTGTTTTTCCTATGAATTTTGACTGTGAATGTGTTGTTGTGTCTTGTAATATTTAGGTCCAGAGAAGTGATACTTTTATTTTGCTCATTTTCCACTGTAAATTGGATTTCATCATGTAGATTACTGAAATAATTTAGAGTGTATGTAATGTCTTTGCCGGCCGGTATGGCCGTGCGGTTCTAGGCGCTTCAGTCTGGAACCGCGTGACCGCTACGGTCGCAGGTTCGAATCCTGCCTCGGGCATGGATGTGTGTGATGTCCTTAGGTTAGTTAGGTTTAAGTAGTTCTAAGTTCTAGGGGACTGATGACCACAGATGTTAAGTCCCATAGTGCTCAGAGCCATTTGAACCATTTGTAATGTCTTTGGTGTCCCCTTTCACTAACAGTAGTGTGTCATCTACATATCTCCTATAAAATTCAATTTTCTTTAGGCAAGGTTCTTGGCTGTTAAATAATTTTTGTTCTAATCGATTTATGTATATGTCAGGTATGGTACAGATATACATGATCCCACTGCTACGCCATCTGGTTGTTTATATATGTTGCCATTAAAAGTGAAGTAATTGTCACTTAGCGTTAGCTGAAGGAGCTCCATAAATTCAACAATTTATATATATCCAAAAGAACTAACAAAAAGGTTTCATATAAAGAGGAATGTAATGATGAGTAACAGAAATGAGATCAACACTAAATGCAACATCAAAATTGGAACTAGAAGAAGAAATTCTGTTTCCTCGAAAGCAAAATGACAAATAAAAGACGAAGTAAGGAAAATACAATATACACCCTAACACTGGCAAAGACGGGATTCCTGGCCCAGAGAAGTCTGGTAACATCAAACATCAGGCTCTGTAAGAAGAACATTAGGAACACTGCACAGTTTGCTAATGAATCAAAGAGTGTGGAGAAACTGGAAGAGAATCAAAGTGTTTGAGATGTGTTACACAAGGATGCTGAAAATTAGATAGAGTGGTAGGATAAGGAATGGGGAGGTTCTCTGCAGAGTCGGCGAGAAGTGGAACAGATGGGTCAGGATGATAGGACTTGTGTTAAGATCTTAGGGAATTCCACTTGAGGAAGTTCTGGAGGGTAAAAATTGTAAGGGCAGGAAGAGACTGGTATAAACCCCATTAATAATTGAGCACGTAGGGTGCATATGGTACTCTGAGATGGTGATGTTGGAATAAGAGAAGAATTTTTGTTGAGCCCTATCGAGCCCGTCAGAAAATCAATGACTCCAAAAAAGGCTATCGACAAATATGATTTCTTGCACGTGCAATTTCAACTCATCAAACGTAGTGTATATTAATTACTTTTGAATGCATTGTGGGAGTGGCTGTGGTCAATGTGTTACAAATATTTACTATTAAAAACAGTCTTGATCAACAACTTTGTTAGAAAGAAGCCTGCTGCCACATCTTTGCACTGACGTTTGTCCTCACCATGGCAACCACTAATTCGCCTATCGACTTTACAACAACTTCAGTGGAAAGAAGCCTGCTGCCACATATTTGGAACGGCATCCGACTTCACCATGGCAACCAGTGGTTCCAAATGGTTCACTAACATGCCTTGAGAGGGCAACCCATGTACTGCCAAACCGAAGTTCGTTTATCCTACATGTTTAAATATCTTTAACGCTTTTTAATTGACAATAGCTGTTTAATAAGCTACGTTTAGTGTGTATTTATTTTAATTCTTGCCAATATTCTTTTAACTAAGGAATTTTACATTGTTATTCGACTTATAACTCATTGGTTAGTAATGACATCATGTTATCAGAAGTGGGTGGAGCCTCCATTACATATAGTAAGACGTGCACTGGTTTCTCCAGTAGTGATTCTCCAACAGAAAGAGGTTCCTACTCAATGGCAATTCATCGTTTTATTGCTTTATAACTTTATGTATTTTCTTTAATGTATGTAGCCCTCTAATTATAGCTTTGTATACAACTTTTAGGTCTGAAGATGACCACAGCAGTGGTCGAAACCGGTCACCTTGATAAATAAATCGTGATCAAGACTGTATTTAATAGTAACAGTAGTGTATATTGTTTATATCATCAGTATGTACTTTTGCACCGACTAAGTACCAGGTCACTCTTAATCCCTCCACAGTTAAAGAAAACGTTTGCGTGAAAATTATGAAACACAGAGAAAAATGTCACACATCAGTGGACAGAGCATCGAAGTGCGCGTTGTGGCGTAGCAGCAGACCGCAACACTAAGTAGCCAAGCATGTTAGAACATGTAGACTACCACCCGGTCATCGGGGCTTGTTAACGTGACCGCTTCCTGGACGCGGGTGTATGCCGACCCCACATCAGATCTCCCCGGCGGGTCGGTGTGCTGGCCAGTCTGCATGTGTTTTTTAGGAGATTTCCCCACATGCCTCTACGTTAATACCGAGCTGGTTCCCGTGTTCTGCCTCAGATACACTACACGCTACGCAAACTCTTAGAACATACGTTCTCACACTTGCACAAGGAATTTACTCAGTACGCAGAAAAACTGTGTAGGGGTGCGGGGGGAGGGGGGGGGGGGAAACTGGAGACTAATTTATCTTAGCTTAAAACACTTACTCGGCACATATAGACAAATCGTCTGCTCCGTACTGAAGAATCGCGTAAGTTAGAACCTGCGGATAGGCAACCCATTGAACAGATTTATAAACTGGGCTGCTGTTGCGTCCACCCATGCAGTTTGTCAACGACGTCAATGAACTGCATCCAATTACAGACATTTGTCACGTCATGACGAGTGTTCTGTACTGGCCACCCGTAATGTGATTTAAAAACTTGCAGACACGCTCTGTCCGCGGAGATGTGCTATTTTGTTCTACGTCTCATTTTCGCGCAGCCGTCTTCTGCAACACTGGAGGTACTTTTGAATGACCCTGAATATTAGATAGTGACATTTGATCAAAATTGTAATTACAATAAATACATTTCGTTGACAATCATATGTGCAAATGACCATGTTCAAAATTTACACTGCTGTCTCATATTCTAAATGATACAGTACAACTCATAACGAGAAAAGAATTGTAAACGTATGTCCATGAAACAAATACTTGTCGATGTATGATCCATTCTCTCCTATCATAGCTGGGAGGTGCTCAGTGAAGTAATCACTCTTCTACTTTTTTTTCTCTGCCAACAGCATGGCACGAATATAAAAATCATATACAGGGTGTTTCAGCTGTCCTTACCGACGTCGTTTTATGACACCCACAATTATACCTGGTCTTCATAAACTATAAACTGTAAATGTCACGCGTGATTTATGAAAACAGGTATAACATTGCGGGTTGCATAAAACGACATTGGCAGGGGCAGGTGAATTACCCTTTATAAAGGAAAATGACAATATAAGTAGCTAGAAACAACCATTTAAGATTATTTTACAGTATCAAGATAAGTATAATACTTATAGCTAGTGCACCTACGTATACGGCTATTGACGTAACAGAGCATAAGAAAGAACTCGACATAGATTGGGAAGCACACACATGGAGAATACACCACGCAGCCACAGTTGTCGCACTTGGTTTTCCTCGTGTATGGTGAAACGCATTGGAACTCACCCGTGGCTGTAGCTTGTGCATCTTTTAGATGGGTGTGGCATACATCTTTGAGTTTAAATATCCTCATAGCGCAAAATGTAGGAGATTAAGTTGGCGTGAAGATGGATGGCATGCTACTGGACATCCTCGCACAATCCACGGCTCATTAAATCTTTGTGTTATGTAAGGTCCTATGAGCCGTGGATAACCGAGGGTGCCCCGCCCTACATAATCCCCATCCGCTGTTGACATAAGAGTTTTCTTAGTATCGTACCGCGTGATAAGGTAAAAACTCTACCGGATAACGTCGACGCCGACAGGTGCGCCACCGCGCCCTCTACGCGGACACAGAGGAACTACACCGCCGCCACCTGGGCGCGCAGCTGCCGCCTCTGTGGCAGTCGCTGTCGGCCACGAGCCTCGTGCTCCTCAACACACACTGGACCATCGGCGGCGCAGTGCCGCTGCTGCCCAACGTCGTCGAGGTCGGCGGACTCCACATCGAGCAGCCGCGGCCCCTGCCGCAGGTACCGTTACTGTACTTTTTTCAAAAATTCACCTGCATTTCGAGTTATTCGATACTGCGCACCATCTTTTTAGGTCACGCTAATCTTTGTGTGGCTAAGCAGGTATGGCTAGAGGACAAATGTAAAGATGTAGACGGTTATCTCACTAGGGGTAAGATAGATGCTGCCTACAGGAAAATTAAAGAGGCGGTTGGAGAAAAGAGAACCACTTGTATGAATATCAAGAGCTCAGATGGAAACCCAGTTCTAAGCAACGAAGGGAAAGCAGAAAGATGAAGGGAGTATATAGAGGGCCTATACAAGGGCAATGTACTTGAGGACAATGTTATGCAAATGGAAGAGGATGTAGATGAAGATTAAATGGGAGATACGATACTGTGTGAAGAGTTTGACAGAGCACTGAAAGACCTGAGTCGAAACAAGGCCCCGGGAGTAGACAACATTCCGTTAGAACTACTGACGGCCTTGGGAGAGCCAGTCCTGACAAAACTCTACCATCTGGTAACCAAGATGTATGAGACAGGCGAAATACCCTCAGACTTCAAGAAGAATATAATAATTCCGATCCCAAAGAAAGCAGGTCCTGGCACATGTGAAAATTACCGAACTATCAGTTTAATAAGTCACAGCTGCAAAATACTAACGCGAATTCTGTACAGTAGAATGGAAAAACTGGTAGAAGCTGACCTCGGGGAAGATCAGTTTGGATTCCGTAGAAATACTGGAACACGTGAGGCAACACTGACCCTACGACTTACCTTAGAAGCTAGATTATCGAAAGGCAAACCTACGTTTCTAGCATTTGTAGGCTTAGAGAAAGCTTTTGACAATGTTGACTGGAATACTCTCTTTCAAATTCTGAAGGTGGCAGGGGTAAAATACAGGGAGCGAAAGGCTATTTACAGTTTGTACAGAAACCAGATGGCAATAGTAAGAGTCGAGGGGCACGAAAGGGAAGCAGTGGTTGGGAAGGGGGTGAGACAGGGTTGTAGCCTATCCTCGATGTTATTCAATCTGTATATTGAGCAAGCAGTGAAGGAAACAAAAGAAAAATTCGGAGTAGGTATTAAAATCCATGGAGAAGAAATAAAAACTTTGAGGTTCGCCGATGACATTGTAATTCTGTCAGAGACAGCAAAGAACTTGGAAGAGCAGTTGAACGAAATGGACAGTGTTATGAAAGGAGGGTATAAGATGAACATCAACAAAAGCAAAACGAGGATAATGGAATGTAGTCGAATTAAGTCGGGTGATGCTGAGGGAATTAGATTAGGAAATGAGACACTTAAAGTAGTAAAGGAGTTTTGCTATTTGGGGAGCAAAATAACTGATGATGGTCGAAGTAGAGAGGATATAAAATGTAGACTGGCAATGGCAAGGAAAGCGTTTCTGAAGAAGAGAAAGTTGTTAACATCGAGTATTGATTTAAGTGTCAGGAAGTCGTTTCTGAAAGTATTTGTATGGAGCGTAGCCATGTATGGAAGTGAAACATCGTCCATGTTTCACTTCCATAACTAGTTTGGACAAGAAGAGAATAGAAGCTTTCGAAATGTGGTGCTACAGAAGAATGCTGAAGATTAGATCGGTAGATCATATAACTAATGAGGAGGTACTGAATAGGACTGGGGAGAAGAGAAGTTTGTGGCACAACTTAACTAGAAGAAGTGATCGGTTGGTAGGACATGTTCTGAGGCATCAAGGGATCACCAATTTAGTGTTGGAGGGCAGCGTGGAGGGAAAAAATTGTAGAGGGAGACCAAGAGATGAATACACTAAACAGATTCAGAAGGATGTAGGTTGCAGTAGGTACTGGGAGATGAAGAAGTTTGCACAGGATAGAGTAGCATGGAGAGCTGCATCAAACCAGTCTCAGGATTGAAGACCACAACAACAACAACAACAATCTTTGTGATCAAAAAAGACACACACACACACACACACAAGAACACGACGCACCACGAAGGAATTATCCGTATGGTACGGAAATTCGTAGATATGCTGCACATCTACTGATAAACAAATTATTACGTTTTCAGAAAAACTGCGTGATTTATTCAAGAGAAAGAGCTTCACATATCGAGCAATGCGTTAGTCAACTTCTGGCCCTCACGCAACCACTTACTCAGCTTGGCATTGATTGTATAGTTCTTGGATGTTCTAACAATACCACCACTTGCAAAGTAGATTAGAAATCAGATTGATAATGTTGCTCACGCTGCATATGTTCGCTTTATCGGGCAACAACAAAACTATTGACTGTGGATGATATCGTCAGAATCGAAATAATGAGGTCACTGTAAATAATTTGGCACTTATCTTGAATGGATTCCCACGTAGATTTCGTCGAAGTCGTTATGGCTCATCTTGTTGATTCTAAGGTGATTCCACTTTGGCTGCTAGAAGGTCCGGATCTGTATTTTAGCTATATTTGAAGACCTAACACGTGCGTTTTTCAGGAAATTCTTAATGATCAAACAATCCCTGATCAGAACAATGGATGGTAGAAATAATTTTTGACTTGGTGTTCACGATCCAAATTTTTAATAGACTTCTTGTAAATTCACATATACTTCTTCTTAAGTGTCACATCATCAAGAAAACAGTTTTGTATCAATCTTCACATATTTAATTTCCACTTTAACTAAACACAAGACTTGACTGTTCTTTTACAAAGCAAAATAACAACATAACTTCTGCAAAGTCAAAGAAAGACTGCTCTGTGCGCATTCACGCCAAAACGATTACAATTAATTTAAAGATTATGACAGTCTCACAGAAATGCATACACACAAGAACCATATCACTGTAATATATCGATACATCGGAGTAACTATACATTAATAAAACCAAATGTGACTATTGTCACAAAAATATGTCTGTTACTTCACAGAAAATTAGTTCGATATTACTGGTATCGAGAACTGGCGGTTGGAGTGCCGTAATGGTCACGTAAATAAAGAACCATTACATGGTCGTCCTGAGAGATAATGTGCCAAATATTGTCCAACTGGTTCGTTAGATCGCCAAGGTCTTGAGATGATAGGAGGGCTCTGTCTGTAATGCCCAAAACGTTCTCAACTTAGGAGAGATCCGGCAACTTTGCTCGGCAGGGTAGGGTTTGACAAGCACGTAGTAGAAACTCTTTCCGTGTGGGGGCGGGCACTATCTTGCTGATATTTAAGCCCTGGATGGCTTAAGATGAAGGGCAACAAAACTGGGAGGAGAATATCGTCGACGTACCGCTGTACTGTAAGAATGCCGCAGATGACAATCAAATGGGTCGGCCATTACAGCGGCCGAAAGGCTGGTATCCCACTGCGTCTCCAAACACGTCTTCGGCCTGAAGTCTCATTGACTGGAGTAGAATTGTCTTCTGTTACGTGTCTCGTTTCGAACTGAGCGGTGTTTGCTTGTCTTCGTGCTTACCAAATCCTGACTTAGCCCTCACGTTCTCCGGATCTCTCACCAATTCGGAATGTTGGAGCATTATGGGCTGGTCCCTCCAACTAGTGTTGGATTTTGACGATATAACGCACCATTGGGACAGAATTTGGCACGAAAATCCTCAGGACATCCAAGAACTGTATCAGTCAATGCCAAGCAGAATAACTGCTTGCATAAGGGTTAGGGATGGACCAACGCATTACTGACTTGCTCCATTAGTGAAGCTCTTCCTCTTGCATAAGACATTCAGTTTTTGTGAAATTGTAAGCATTTGTTTCTTTGTAGATGTACATCACATCTACGGATTTTCGAGCGTCTTTTTTATATGTCGTAGACAGTATTTTCTTCTTCTTAAGATACGCCTTTCATATTACATCACCTGCAGATCTTCTATAATGTTTTTTCTATGATCTAGTCTTGGTCTGCTCCTTCTACTTTCCCCTTATACAGCTCTCTCCACTGTCAAGTTCTCCACTTCTGGATACCATAGCAGATACTGCACAGACTTCTTACCAGTTGCTGGCCAGGGTGGCCGAGCGGTTCTACGCGCTACAGCCTGGAACCGCGCGACCGCTACGGTCGCAGGTTAGAATCCTGCCTCGGGCACGGATGTGTGTGATGTCCTTAGGTTAGTTAGGTTTAAGTAGATCGAAGTTCTAGGGGACTGCTGGCCTCAGAAGTTAAGTCCCATAGTGCTCAGAGCCATTTGAACCATTTTTCTTGCCAGTTATTTTCCGGCATTTCTTAATTTTGCGCTTAATTTGTCGACATAATTTTAACATTCTGTCACAACAATACATACCACATGTTTCCAGTTCATTTTTATCAGTATTACCACTACTCAACGCTTCGTGTTCTTCATTTCCAATGGTCCACGTTTCTATATATACACAGGGTGAGCAAAACGAAGCTGTTCCGAAAAATGCACTGCGCAAGAAACCCTGTAATTGTCTCCCATTGTATCGCCTAAGTTTGAATTTTGTCTCAAGGGTGCCTACAACCGTCTTCTGCAAATGTGCAAAAGGGGCACACTGTGACACACACAGGCTCGGCGGCGCTTCAGACATCAAGGTTTCTACGCATTCCGAAAAAAGGCGATAGCTCAGAAGTTCACGTGAGCTGTACGGTGGATTAATTGATGCTAAACTTACACCAAATTTCACCAAAATTCTGCCCAACGCCACCTTGGAAATTTCACACGAGGGGAGGTCGTCACATCCGCTCGTACGCACATTTCAAGCCTTTTTTTTATTTATTTATTTACACGTCAAGTTCCGTAGGACCAAATTGAGGAGCAAATCTCCAAGGTCATGGAACGTGTCAGTACATGAACTTACAACATAAAAGTAATAACACATAAAAATAAATGTATGAACCTGAAAAAAAGTCTGTCCATAAGTTTAAGTAAACGCTATCAGCAATACAATGAGAATCAGCTTAATTTTTCAAGGAACTCCTCGACAGAATAGAAGGAGGTACCCACGAGGAAACTATTCAGTTTCGATTTGAAAGCGTGTGGATTACTGCTAAGATTTTTGAATTCGAGTGGCAGCTTATTGAAAATGGATGCAGCAGTATACTGCACACCTGTTTCCATACCCTAGTTAAGGAAGTCCGATCCAAATGGAGGTTTGATTTCTGCCGAGTATTAACAGAGTGAAAGCTGCTTATTCTTGGAAATAAACTAATATTGATAACAAGAAACGACAATAAGCAATATACATACTGAGAGGCCAATGTCAAAATACCCAGACTCATGAACAGAGGTCGACAAGAGGTTCGTGAACTCACACCACTTATTGCCCGAACCGCCAGTTTCTGAGCCAAAAATGTCCTTCTAGAATGGGAAGAGTTACCCCAAAACATAATACCATACGACATAAGTGAATGAAAATAAGCAAAGTAGACTAATTTACGTGTCGAAGTATCACTCACTTTTGATACCGTTCGAATAGTGAAAATGGGAGTATTAAGTCTTTGAACAAGATCCTGAACGTGGGCTTTCCATGACAGCTTACTATCTATCTAAACACCTAGAAATTAGAGCTGTTCAGTTTCACTAATCATATGCCCATTCTGTGGGATTAAAACGTCAGGTTTTGTTAAGTTGTGTGTTAGAAACTGTAAAAACTGAGTTTACTGTGATTTAACGTTAGTTTATTTTCTACAAGCCATGAACTGAGGTCACGTACTGCACTACTTGAAACCGAGTCAATGTTGCACTCAACATCCTTTACTACCAAGCTAGTGTCCTCAGCAAACAGAAATATTTTAGAGTTACCCAGAATAATAGAGGGCATATCATTTATATAAATAAGGAACAGGAGCGGCCCCAACACTGATCCCTGGGGCACCCCCCACTTGACAGTACCCCACTCAGATCCCACATCACAGCCGTTATCAACATTGTGAATTATGTCCTTTTGCTGCCTGTTGCTAAAGTAAGAGGTGAACCAATTGTGAGCTACTCCCGTTGTTCCGTAATGGTCTAACTTCTGGAGCAATATTGTGAGATCAACACAGTCAAATGCCTTTGTTAAATGAAAAAATATGCCAAGCGTTCGAAACTTTTTGTTTAGCCCATCCAGTACCTCACAGAGAAAAGAGAATATAGCATTTTCTGTTGTCAAACGACTTCTGAAGCCGAACTGTACATTTGATAGCAAATCGTGTGATATAAAATGATCAATTAACCTTACATACACAGCCTTTTCGATAACTTTTGCAGACACTGATGGCATAGAAATGGGTCTAAAATTATCTAAATTATTCCTTTCTCCCTTTTTATAAAGTGGCTTTACTAAAGAGTACTTTAATAGCTCAGGAAACTGACCATTCCTAAAGGAAAAATTACAAATATGGCTAAATACAGAGCTAACATGTGCAGCACAGTACTTTAATATTCTGCAAGACACTCCATCATAACCACGAGAGTCCTTAGTCTTCAGTGATTTAATTATTGACTCAATCTCCCTCTTGTCTGTAATACAGAGGAGTATTTCACACGTCAATATCGCAAAGGCGTTTGCTAAGAAATTTATATGATTTCCTCTAGAAACTAAATTTTTATTTAGTTCACAAGCAATGCTCATAAAATGATTGTTAAATACTGTACATATATCTGATTTATCAGTAAGAGAAATATTATTACTGCGAACTGACTTTATATCATCGACCTTCTGCTGCTGACCAGACACTTCCTTCACAACTGACCATATGGCTTTAATTTTATCCTGTGAATTAGCTATTCTATTTGCATACCACATACTTTTTGCCTTGCAAACAACATTTTTAAGCACCTTACAATACTGTTTGTAATGGGCTACTGTAGCTTGATTGTGACTGCATCTAACATTTTGATATAATTCCCGCTTTGTTTCTTTGACGCTTCTGCGGTGCAGGTCAAGCCTACGACACCCAGAGCTGAAATCACGTTGTTTTCTTATGGGTGGTCGAGGAAAATATATCAGATACACCGTCGCTAAGAACTGACGTGAAGTGGCCTCAGAGGGCGGCATAAGAGGCATCAATGAAAGCACTCCTTCCCTTGGCGCGTTGATTCCCATACATTTCGCGATTAAAAATTCAGCCACTGTTGCCACGCCCTGGGCATTCTAACCCTACCCCAAGGACGTTGCGGGGCTGGAACACCATCAACAGCGTTCTCACCCCTTTGGAGACTAGGGGATTCTTCGCTGTACGATACAGCCTGGAACGTCAGGAGGCAGTTCAAAACAATTCGCTGAAATTCGAACGTGATCCGAAGCAATAACGTGTTTTTATGCTTTTACATGCCTCCTTCTTCGGGCCCTTCTTCTGCGTGATCACGAAGGGGTTCGACAGTGTCATAAGTGTGAATGAAATGGAAAAGTGTTCTTCTAAGAACACTCAGTTCGGCAACAGCACCGGTGGGACCCACGCTCTTTTCTTGCGCAGGCATCTTTCTTGAGCAAGTTAAAAATGTACCTGTCAGAAACTGCGACAGCAATTCAGCTGCGAGACTGCTGCAGCACCTGAGGGTTCACCAAACCCTTTGACGCTGTTAGTTGAAGTTTGACTTCTTGCAGGCGCTAGAGCAGCCGCAAGGCTGAATTGGTGTTTAAAGCAGCGCCAAGCCGGAGGCTGAAGTTGCAGATTGCCACGCTTTTGCATCATTACACAGGAAGATTGTAGATGTCATTGAGTCAAATTTCAAAGTTTGCCTCACTATGGCAGACAGTTACAGGGTTTCGAAAAGTGATCCTTTCAATTTGTTGCGCAATTGGTATAGGCAACACAATTTACATCACAACACCCAGACTGCCTATGATGATGTCCATGAAATGTTTTTTCGATCCTGTTTCACTCTACCCCTCCTGTACATCAACATTTTGCCTCCTTACGATGTGTGATGGAGTACAGTTCTGGTACCACTATTTTCCCCTTTCTTGTTCCATCCACGAATGGCGCAGTGGGAGAATGACTGGTGATCACACTTCGTGCGAGGTTTAATTTATCTGATTTTCACACTGAGGTCATGTTGCAACACATTTCTGGGAGGAAGTAATATGTCTTCCAAGTCTTCTTGGAACATACGCTCTACACGTATTTTATTTGAGCATCTGTGTCACGATTCCGCGGCGATACACGCCGCTCTTCGTTGGATCTTCATTGTCCCTTCTATTAATCCTACCTGGTACAACTCTCAGACCGATGAATAATACTCAAGAATGAGAAAAATCAGTCGAGTGAGTCTTACATTTAAGATACTCTCACCTGATATGAGTTTTTCCTCGAATTTCTTTTATTTGGTCATTCCATTTCAGGTCGTTCGACACGGGTATTAATAGGTAACTGACGGTAGTTACTGCTTCCTCTAATTTGTCTCCAGTTATGTAGTCGAATAGAAGTGTATCAATTCGCCTATTTATGTACAACACACTCTTTTTCGTTCACCGTCAACTGACAGTCACTGCCCCAATCATCTATTCTCTCCAGGTCCTTGCAGAATTTCGCTACAGTCCTCTGGCGTTGTAACCTTCCCACACACAACAGAGTCGTACTAATAGCCTGACTGAGCCTCCAACGTCATCTAATACATCATTACTATGAATAACACTCCCTTGTCGTGTCCCCGATGTTACCTTTACGTCTCTCGATATTATTCCATTATGAACGACGGGTTGCGTTAAGAAGTCCTGAATCCAGTCTCAAATCGAGTCTGATACTCGATAAGCTCGTGTTTTCTTCAGTAAACGACTACGCGGAACTGTACCGAATACTTTCCGCTATGCGACGAACACACTATCAAGCTGGATGCCTTTATATACGGCACCCTGGGTCTCACTTTGGAACCAAGCGAGCTGAGTATCACAAGATCAATTTGTGCGAAATATATGTTGATTTTTATAGACGAGATTTTAATTCTCTAAATATTTCTTTCATCCTAATCCCATATGCTACATAGCTACACTCTCACCAACGTCTTCCTCGTATCCATGTCAGTATCTGATACATGTGGTCAACGTTCCTTCGCCTGTACAAATCAACTTATGAGACCATACTTTGCCCAACCATCCTGTGTAATTACACATCCGCAGTATCGGAAGTCTTTCATTTTTTATCACTACCGTGTCGTCTCCAAACTTGATGTTAAGCATGACGTTACTTCCCATTCTGCCAGTGATTCAGTCACCATTCACTCACAAATTTTGCGTTCGCCACTGCAGAATCTTGAATCGTCGGCGATTTTAGAAGTGAGTAAGCTGAATGGAGGTTCGGACGGTGGAAACAGGATAAAAATGATTACAAATTATGTAGTGTCTGCTCAGCATCCCATCAGCGTCATGTGTTAAATTCTGTTTTTGTCTACAATCGTTGTGCGAAGGTTAACGAATATTTTAAGACTGCAGAAGGACAACTAGCTAGAAGAACAGTACCGTCCAATAGACGATCATAGCCAGCACATTCACGAGAGTCATATATGGGATGTTATTTAACAATAAGATGAACACTTGCTTGAAATAGTTTAGGGGACCTATGTGAGGCAATGGTTCAAAAAAATGGAATTTTTTTGCGAAAATTTAAATGTTTGTGATTTGTTCATATACTCTTTAAAACATATTCCTGAAAAACTGATTTCAGGACTTTTATTTAAAATCGTGTTTTTCTGTCATGCCCCGATATGATGTGAAAGTACGATTGCTAGGCCTACATCCTCTTTGAACATTTTTCCATCGAATGTGAAATTGTTTCTTGTCCTGCAGAGTCGGGTGAGGGTCTTCTTCTGTATACTGTAGTTGTACTATGGAAATACTATTCCGTTATATTTATTTATATCTATGGATTCTTTGATGGGGTATGTGCTGTGTAGCTTTAATATGTCTAGGGAAATAAACTTTGCACTTAGTGGAATCTGGAGTTTTTGATGCCTTGTATTTGTTGGTAACGATTCATTGGAAAAAGAGGTATGAATTTTGTATTACTTTTTAAAAATTTAATGTACATTTCTCTTAACTTCGTAGCCTGGATATTTCATAGCAAAATCGTTCTGAAAGGGGCTTAAGATTTATGGATTTTTGGTTAGGCCTGTAGCTTTGGAGCTCTAGGATTCATTATTGTTACGTCCATGATGCTGTTCCCACTTAAAACTGTGTAAATATTGCCAAGCGTTAGGTGTTATAAAAATTGGGAATTATTTTTGGGGAGAACATGATCTCAGGTCTTCGCCATTGTGACAACTGTAGAGTGCAAGATGCTGAAAGATCTGTGACAGTAATGGCAAAAATACAATCAGTTAGCTAGATGTTGCAAAAGAAGGTTGGATGACACACTAGAGGCAGATGAAAAAACGTATACATCAGGCAGTTGTTGATCATGAACATGTATAAGTCCAAACTCAGCTCATTTTCTCAAAAGGTGACTTCTCAGATACAACATTTTCACTAGAAAAGTATTTTTTTCTGAAGTACTCTTCAAGATAATTCCACGAAATGATTAAAAACAGCACAATGTAACAGTAAACAAAACTAACATGTTGACACATTACACCTTTTTCGGTGTCTCTGCACTTCAGTAGCCGAATATCTAGACCCATGGTTCCAAAAAGTTCGTTATAGATTAAAGATGATAAAGAGTAATTCAGTTTTGAAAATGGTGAGCATTTAGTCATGTTTTCACAGAAAAAATGTATTTTATTATTAACTCTAAGGATACGTTCCACATCAAGACTAATTGTTGTAGAGGTAATCGAAGAACCAAGCAAAAACTTAACTGAACAAACACGACCTGCTGTTTCTCGATTTGCAAGTATACAAAATCAGCAAGAAGTTCAGCTTAGAGTTTGTGCTATGCATAAAAATAACCATTTTTTGCACAGTACTGGTTCCTCGGCGACTTCTGCTTCTGTATTCGACTCTTTATCTTCAGACATCGACTGTGCACTTAAGCACGGATTTACGGAGACGTAACACTGCAGCATGATACAACAGACACTGCTCCGTATCTTAAAATAATTTTTATTCCATTTTAACCGCTGGAACCGACTTACATGCTTTCCCAGTGACTCCGTCTACCTTTCATTCTATGACAACGCAAACAGAAAATCTCGCTGCAACGACACGTATCAGTCATGCACACGAGTCTGAACACAAATGACACATATACGTAGGACTTTCTAAAATATGTTGGTCGACCATATAAGATGACTTAAGAGACAGTGTTCACTCTTTTTTCTAACTGCTCGTCTTGCATCCAAATAAATTCATCATTTGTGTGGTCATATTGTCCATAAAATATTTATAATTACTGAAGGCATTTCAGTACTGAATATAGATCATAATGGAACACTCTCTTTCAAATTGTGAGGTGGCGTGTGTGAAATATAGAGAGCACAAGGCTATTTACAATTTGTGCAGAAACCAGATCGCAGTTATAAGAGTCGAAGGACCTGAAAGGGAAGCAGTGGTTGAGAAGGGTGTGGGACAGTGTTGCAGCCTATATTCTGCCAGAGGCAGCAAATAACTTGGAAGAGCAACTGAACGGAATGAACAGTGTCTTGAAAGGAGGATATAAGATGAACTTCAATAAAAGCAAAACGAGGATGATGGAATGTAGTCGAATTAACTCAGGTGATGCTAAGGATATTAGGTTAGTAAATGAGGCACTTACGGTGGCGAGCACCAAACTTGTATAAATTACTCTTTTAGTAACTCTTACGTCGTCAGTCTGAACTACTTTAGTAAATTACTTCTGTAGTAATATACTCTTTTAATAATTGTTGAAGAGCTCAATTTCTATCTACTTCTTTAGTTGTAACTAAAATAGTAAAGCCTTTTTACTCAAGATGTAAGCCACCTCTGCACACAGCTGACACGTGCATTACGTTCCCTCTCGGAAAATATTGGTTGTTGGCAAACATTATTGCATCACTTTTTGCGTAATTTATGTTGATCACTATAATTTTAGAAGCTAAAAAGGATTATTAAATTAAATTATTAAAATTGGAAAATCTAAATGCTGTTGCAGTAATTAATGATAAGATCTGTGTATTATGAAACAGAAACGTGCAATTAATGGATGAATCTATTGTTAACCTCGCTATCTACAAATACCAAGGTCCATTGTTGGTTGGTGACACATATTAATGTAAGTGCCAGTTTGAGATCTGAGCAGCAATATGGAGGTAGGCAAGAACTGTTCAAAAAACATACCAGAAAATGAAAAAGAGCGGTTTGCTGAAATAATGAAAAAGTACATAACTACTATAGAATATAAAAAGCACGGTGTCAACATGCTAAAAAGGAAAAAGGACGCTTGGAAAAAATACACGTTGAATACAACGCAGAAGCTCTTACACAAAAATCACAAGAGCAGCTTAAAGTAATGTGGAAGGACATGAAAGCGAAAGCAAAGCAAATGAAAGCTAAATGTAATCGAGAACAATTTCAAACTGGCGGTGGAGTAGGTGAGACGAAGATCGACGATATAAACCAAACGGTTGTTGATATGATCCCATAAGTTTCGAGGGGATAGCTGGAGTTACCGACAATGACACATCTGAAGGAAATGTGATACTTTCAAGCAACTTCGATGATAACTGCTCTGAATATAGCAATGAAACTGCTGAAGGTGGAACCTTATCTAATAGTTATGAACCTCAGCCTGCATTCTCTGGTGGGAGCTTATCAGAAGATGCCCAGCAAAAGTGGGAGAGAACATGTGGCTGTAGTGAAGAACCGAGAGTTGTTGAAAAAAGCAAAAATGTTATTAATAGAAAGACAAAGAGAAATCACGGAAGAAGAGCATAACCTTAAAATGGAAATTATGAGTAAGTTCAAGTACGTAATGGAGAAAACTTCAGGTTCCAGTTCTTCAGGAAATGTACTCAAGAAATTATGGATTTTCTGTATGAATAAGAAAATATTCATATGTGTAAAACATCTTTTATTTCCTTGATATTTTTTCAAATGGTTGATATATTCTTGTTTCTTGTATGGCATAATATTTGTGTTTATCATTTCGACATCGGTACTAACTTTTGTTAATACCACATTCTAATACTTAGGGCCTATCTGAAATCATAGTATTATAAAAGAAGTCTTTTTTTAGAAATATTCGAAACATTGTATGACTTTGTATACTCAATTAACAAATAAAACGAGAATGTTAATCCCCAAGCAAAAAAATAAGAAAGAACAAAAGAACATGACTATAACACATAAATAAAATGAGTCACTTTTCACTGCAGTAGAGACAACCCAATGGCTTATTTATTCATGGGGAATTCATGACGAACTGGCGATCCCCCTATCACATTATTCTTATTAGTAAGAGAAATGGCTTTTCTTTTAATTTAAAAACTATTTTGTTCTTGTCCGCAGACACTGTAGCCATAGCTTCTAGATCATTTCCAGACGTATCTGGAGTTGTATGAATTGCTCTATCCTCCTAGAAATTTAGCCTCCTCCAACTACACCTGCTGGATCATCCATTACAATCGGGCCTGGTGTGGATTCTCCAAAGAGGTCGACATCATCCGTGCTGTCATTACTCTTCAATGAGATGCCAGAATCAGAACAATCTCCTCGGTTTCCTTTCTTTTTTGTTATTTGTCACAGCCATACGTTTCTGGCTATCCTGCCTTTTGGCCTACTTCTTCTTTCTTTGCTGTTCCAGCAATGAGTTTATTACTGATCGTGGGGTCCCCCACAGTTGTGCTGTCGTCTTACAAAGAGCGGCAACCCGCAGTGCTGCGTTGTGTGGCAGGCAGCTAGGCCGCAGGCGACGGTGTGTCACTTTTAGGAATGGAGCGTATCACATTTGGGGATTATATTGACAGCGCAATGTTTATCTCCGTACAACAACTGTCTCAGCAGCTAGAACACAACTTTCTGTGTATGTAACATAAATTTCTTACATGTATATTAAATATTTTGCTAAATGTGGCAAATGTTCTAGAACTGTGCGCACATTTATTTTCAGTTTGAAGGTGCTGTTTGTCAAAATTATTTTGTATCTCCAAACTAAAGTTTCTAATCGAAAAATAAATTATGACTAACTGTTCCAAATAATGGCAGCATAACTAATAGCTGAAACATAGGTGATAGGTAAGGTTTTCTTATAAAAATACTGGACGTAATTAATTTTTGGAAAGTTTTGACTGCATTACAAGTTACTGTTTACAGCGAGGAATAATGAAATTCTCTTGAATTAAGCGATAGTATAATAACCTTACAAACGACTTTGTGCGAAGTACATTTAATACATGATAGTAGTTTCACGTCATCTTTTACACTTGTTGCCGTGAAATAATTATTTCTACCATACATTCTGCGCTATACTTGACAGCTGCAGAATGTTTAACTTTCGTGCACCATAATTTTCGATACTTGCTAAAATTACATTTACCTTGTGTGCATGTATTAAACGTGCAATTGCATGTAATAAAGAATGAAACAGCTTTGTATTTTATGTACAACGAGGCGTCCATACTGCCATCTGGCTATTTATTTGATAGCTGCTTGGTGTTATGATGTGGAAAGCTCCGTCTTGTGTAGAGTAGGCTATGGAAGTACTCACTACCATACACTCCATAACGGTTCGCAGAGTATAAATATAGATGTAGATAGCCACTCTGCTTTCGAGTCAGGTTATTGGCAGAGCCTACAAAGTGCTTGTGGTTGTGATTTGAGTATCCCGAAATCAACTTTATAATAAATATTGAAAGAAAGCAGCTGTACGGGGGAAGAACGGAATAAACAGAAGTATTAAAGTTAAACTGCTCCCTTGCAGTATTGTCAAGGAATCTGCGAGACAATGGCGTGTGTAGAAGCACTGGACTAGCCATGTTTTAGATATGGTACATAATTTGTACCAAACAGTATGAATATTGAGTATACCGCTAAGAGCTACTCCCCATCACACGAAACATTTCAGCATTCAGATGTCCCGCGAACAGCAAAATGCACAGGCTACGGCGGCATTGGTGCGTCAGAGGGCAACATACCGCCGCTGAACTAGCCGCGGCAGTCAGCAAGCTATTCGGATTGTGCCCAGGATGGGGAAGGAAATCGGCAGTACCCTTCCGAAGGATCCATCCCGGCATATGCCTGGGATGATTTAGGCACATGACTAAAAACTTAAATCTGGATGGCCGGACTCGAGTCCAGTGCGCTCAAATCTTTACGTCTATCTGGCCATCCTCCTCGGTAGCTGAGATTGCTGATGTACGACTATGTTGTGGCGCTTGGCTCGGAGGTAAGTCGTTGGAATCCTGGTGATATAAGAGATATTCATCACTATAATTTGCCCGGCGAGTGGAGGCGACATCTTGGTGTAAAGTTCCTGATCACCAGGCTTTGCACCAACTCACTGTACTGAGTTCCAAACTTCTCCTTTGTGTCTCAGTGAGTGATGACATGTGACACATTTTATAGCGATCCGACCATCGGACGTTAAGCTCGGAGACCACCTCCGTACTATTCGAGAGGAACAGTTTGAGACGAAGTAAGGAGAAGATAAAATACGCTGCGATCGAGTGAAGAACTACTCGTCTGCTTGTCTACTATTTCTATAATTTTGACGCAACATCTTTGACACATTCTGCATGTAACGGACGTCTTCTCGTAAGGGAAAGCTAGGAGTCTAGACACGGGGTCTGAAGTCGTTAGCTGTGTGGCCGCAATATGGAAGGTGTATGGACAAACGTTGTCTAGAATGAGATTTTCACACTGCAGTGGAGTGTGCGCTGATATGAATTTTCCTGGCAGATTAAAACTGTGTACCGGACCGAGACTCGAACTCGGGACCTTTACCTTTCGCGGGCAAGTGCTCTACCAGCTGAGCTACCCAAGCACGGCTCACGCCTTGTACTCACAGCTGCAGGGTGCAAATCTCATTCTGGAAACATCCCCCAGGCTGTAGCTAAGCCATGTCTCCGCAATATCCTTTCTTTCAGGGGTGCTAGTTCTGCAAGGTTCGCAGGGGAGCTTCTGTAAAGTTGGGAAGGTAGGAGACGAGTTACTGGCAGAAGTACAGCTGTGAGTACAGGGCGTGAGTCGTGCTTGGGTAGCTCAGTTGGTAGAGCATTGCCCTCGAAGGGCAAAGGTCCCGAGTCTCGGTCCGGCACACAGTTTTAATCTGCCAGGAAGTCTCATATCAGTCGTTGTCTGTTCGCAGGACATGGAGCAGTTCCTGTCTGGGTCTAGAGAGGGCGCGGTATACGTGTCGTTCGGCAGCCTGATCCCGTTCCACACGCTGCCGTTGGACAAGATGCGCGCCGTCCTGGAGGCGCTGTCCAGCCTGGAGCAGCGCGTGCTGCTGCGCTGCGACGCCTCCCAGCTGCCGGCCGGTGTGCGGCTGCCTGGCAACGTGTGGGCCAGCAGGTGGCTGCCCCAGGTCGACATACTGGGTCAGTCGCTCACTACGCGCTCTGCTGGTTACGATTATTTCACAAACAATTCAGTTGCAGTTGAGAAAAGACATTATGTAATACTGGCGCGATATCAGCCCTCTCTGGATATATGCTCGTTGGGTTGCCTATCTGCAAGCACGGACTAATTCGATGCAATAGCACCGAGCAGTGGTTCCCAACAGATGGTCCGCGGACCCCAGGGGACCGCGAGCTATGCAGAGGGGTCAGCAAGATGCTGTTAGATTAAAAATATATTAAATATATTTTGTATGATAACAGATTTTTTGTTTTGGCCGCTTACTGCATGATCAGAGCTTTAGCGAATGCTAACTTCTGCGTCTAGCGTCTTCCTGTCGTTTTCAGTTCATACTCAATTTTTATATTTTTTAAGAAGTTTGTTATACTAAACACCCAGATCTCAAAACAAAAATTTTGACCAATAATCAAAAATTTTACGATAACAATGATGGCTAAATTGAAAAAGTTTTAAGCTCAACATTTTTTCAATAATGAATATGTCATTGTTTTTTCTAAGTACCAAAAATAGAAAACGTATAAAAAGACTCTTAATTTGGCTTTTTTTAGGTACTTGAAACTGTGATATGACAAGGTACCAATCATGATCGATGAGGGGGTCCTCGAGAAAATTTTGCTGGGAACCCCTGCTCTAGAGGAACACACTACATACACCATGGTATGTCTTACGAATCAAAAACTGGACAAATGCTCTATCCACTAACATGTTTTACTGTTCAGTTTCGTCTTGCCGCAGAGGCACACTGTGTGACAAAATTAGAAAATCACTTTTTCGAAGCACCGTAATTGTCTCCCATGCCGATGAAAACGTTCGTAATGGCGCTCAAAGGTGCTTACAACCCTCGTGCGTCATACAAAAGCGCGGCGCCCTGCCACGTCACGCTCGGGCTCAGCGACGCTTCAGACAGCGAGGTGTCGACACACCCAGTAAGCATGTTGTTCTCAATGGAGAGACGTCTACAGACGTTAAAGTAACCTCTGGCGTGCCACAGGGGAGTATTATGAAACCATTGCTTTTCACAATATATACACTCCTGGAAATGGAAAAAAGAACACATTGACACCGGTGTGTCAGACCCACCATACTTGCTCCGGACACTGCGAGAGGGCTGTACAAGCAATGATCACACGCACGGCACAGCGGACACACCAGGAACCGCGGTGTTGGCCGTCGAATGGCGCTAGCTGCGCAGCATTTGTGCACCGCCGCCGTCAGTGTCAGCCAGTTTGCCGTGGCATACGGAGCTCCATCGCAGTATTTAACACTGGTAGCATGCCGCGACAGCGTGGACGTGAACCGTATGTGCAGTTGACGGACTTTGAGCGAGGGCGTATAGTGGGCATGCGGGAGGCCGGGTGGACGTACCGCCGAATTGCTCAACACGTGGGGCGTGAGGTCTCCACAGTACATCGATGTTGTCGCCAGTGGTCGGCGGAAGGTGCACGTGCCCGTCGACCTGGGACCGGACCGCAGCGACGCACGGATGCACGCCAAGACCGTAGGATCCTACGCAGTGCCGTAGGGGACCGCACCGCCACTTCCCAGCAAATTAGGGACACTGTTGCTCCTGGGGTATCGGCGAGGACCATTCGCAACCGTCTCCATGAAGCTGGGCTACGGTCCCGCACACCGTTAGGCCGTCTTCCGCTCACGCCCCAACATCGTGCAGCCCGCCTCCAGTGGTGTCGCGACGGGCGTGAATGGAGGGACGAATGGAGACGTGTCGTCTTCAGCGATGAGAGTCGCTTCTGCCTTGGTGCCAATGATGGTCGTATGCGTGTTTGGCGCCGTGCAGGTGAGCGCCACAATCAGGACTGCATACGACCGAGGCACACAGGGCCAACACCCGGCATCATGGTGTGGGGAGCGATCTCCTACACTGGCCGTACACCACTGGTGATCGTCGAGGGGACACTGAATAGTGCACGGTACATTCAAACCGTCATCGAACCCATCGTTCTACCATTCCTAGACCGGCAAGGGAACTTGCTGTTCCAACAGGACAATGCACGTCCGCATGTATCCCGTGCCACCCAACGTGCTCTAGAAGGTGTAAGTCAACTACCCTGGCCAGCAAGATCTCCGGATCTGTCCCCCATTGAGCATGTTTGGGACTGGATGAAGCGTCGTCTCACGCGGTCTGCACGTCCAGCACGAGCGCTGGTCCAACTGAGGCGCCAGGTGGAAATGGCATGGCAAGCCGTTCCACAGGACTACATCCAGCAACTCTACGATCGTCTCCATGGGAGAATAGCAGCCTGCATTGCTGCGAAAGGTGGATATACACTGTACTAGTGCCGACATTGTGCATGCTCTGTTGCCTGTGTCTATGTGCCTGTGGTTCTGTCAGTGTGATCATGTGATGTATCTGACCCCAGGAATGTGTCAATAAAGTTTCCCCTTCCTGGGACAATGAATTCACGGTGTTCTTATTTCAATTTCCAGGAGTGTATAAATGACCTAGTAGATAGTGTCGAAAGTTCCATTCGGCTTTTCGCGGATGATGCTGTAGTGTGCAGAGAAGTTGCAGCATTAGAAAATTGTAGCGAAATGCAGGAAGATCTGCAGCGGATAGGCACTTGGTGCAGGGAGTGGCAACTGACCCTTAACATAGACAAATGTAATGGATTGCGAATACATAGAAAGAAGAATCCTTTATTGTATGATTATATGATAGCTGAACCAACACTGGTAGCAGTTACTTCTGTAAAATATCTGGGACTATGCGTACGGAACGATTTGAAGTGAAATGATCATATAAAATTAATTGTTGGTAAGGCGGGTGCCAGGTTGAGATTCATTGGGAGAGTCCTTAGAAAATGTAGTCCATCAACAAAGGAGGTGGCTTACAAAACACTCGTTCAACCTATACTTGAGTGTTGCTCATCAGTGTGGGATCCCTACCAGGTCGGGTTGACAGAGGAGATAGAGAAGATCCTAAGAAGAGCGGCGTGTTTCGTCACAGGGTTATTTGGTAAGCATGATAGCGGTACGGAGATGTTTAGCAAACTCAAGTGGCAGACTCTGCAAGAGAGGCGCTCTGCATCGTGGTGTAGTTTGCTGTCCAGGTTTCGAGAGGGTGGGCTTCTGGATGAGGTATCGAATATATTGCTTCTCCCTACTTATACCTCCCGAGGAGATCACGAATGTGAAATTAGAGAGATTCGAGCGCGCACGGAGGCTTTCCGGCAGTCGTTCTTCTCGCGAACCATACGCGTCTGGAACAGGAAAGGGAGGTAACGTCAGTGGCACGTAAAGTGCCCTCCGCCACACACCGTTGGGTGGCTTGCGGTGTAGAAATGTAGATGTAGACGTAAGAAGGCCGCAGCTCAGAAGTTCTTGTGAGCTGCAAGGTGGGTTAGTGATGTCGCATTGTAACAACGTTTCACCACAATTCTGCCCGACGCCACTGTGGGCGTGTCATACTGAGGGAAGGTCGTCACATTCCCCTCTTACCCACATTTCACCGCTTACTTTGACGCCTCTGCGATCGAGAGCAGAATCGCGACACCCAGCATCGCAGCATCAAAATCACGCAGTTCTGATGGGTGGCCGTGGAAAATATTTCAATCACACCGCCGCTCAGAATCGACATGGAAAGACGTCAAGGAGGGGGCGGCGGGAGGAGGGGGCAAAAAGGGTGCCAACGAAACTACAGTTTCGTCGATTCGAATCTCGCTATGGTGTTTTTTCTTTCGGTTTGAATATATGCATCACTTAAATACAAAATTCATTGAATATAAGTAAGTAACACATATCTAAACATCATCATTTCTTATGAAAAATGCCTGTCTTCTTGTTTCACACATGAAATACAAATATAAATTCTTAATTATCGGTAGTTGATAAAAGATTCTTAGTAAAGACCGTTTGAATTGAAAAAATTACAAATTTATTAATAATCTTCAATAATATATGGATAATTAAGTTATAATATTTGCAACAAAAACTTTTGCAATTTGTATGTGATATGTACTCATGAATACATGAATTTTTTTCATAAAAGTAATTATATGGGTGTTAATTGGTATGTATTTGCTGCATTTTACATGTAAATGGTGTTGGTATTTGAACGAAAAAAAAGACTTTAGAGAGATTCGAAGAAGAGATCCATTGATGACCCAACTATGAGTCTCTCGTCCCCGTGTTACTATCCTCCACAGCTGTCAAGTAGTGCTACAGGCGCCAGTCATCTCCTGACTCAGTTCCTGCTGTCTGGCGGCGAACAGGCCATGTATAGTGTCCACTAACTATATTCACTTTCCCTTCAGCTTTCGTTAAAGCTAGAATAGCGCGTAACAAATGGACAAATCACTCTGAGAAGTACAGACCTCGGTCCACACTGACTATTACAGATATATAAAGAGGTACCGCAGACCCATGCTATGTGCATGTTGTCCGATAACACTATTTTCGACCATGGAATATGACGCAATCTTTTGTTTATGGATCACGAACCCTCAGTTAATGGGCTCACACGAGGGTCATTTAATAATTAAACACACAAATTGGTCTGGAGAAAAAAGAGCTTATTTTTAAAACAATACATTTTCTGCTTTTCAACATAATCCTCTTGAACATTTATGCACTTGTTTCAACGGGCTACAAGTTTTTTTATTCCGGATGCAAAGAATCTTTATGTTGATGTTCGCACCAATTTCCCACAAACTTTTTCACGTCCTCGGTGACCTGGAACCTCTTTCCACGTAATGCTTCCTACAGTGCACCAGAATAATTTAAATCACTAGGCCTTAAATGAGGACTGTAAGGAGGTTGAGACAGTACTTCCCAGCCCATTTTGTTAATGGTTTCACGCGTTAGTTGAGCGATATCACGACGTGCGTTGTCTTGCTGGAGAATCACACCTCTCCTCTGAGATCCACGAATTCTCCCTCTCAGGCCTGGCTTCACCTTGTTAAAAAGCAAGTCCGACTAGTACTGGCTGTTCATTGTACGCTGCATTTCGAGATAATCACAAAAAACTGGATCTTCAGCATCCCAAAACACGGTCAACATCAATATGACTTTTCCTGTTGATGCTTGGGTTTTGAATTTCTTCTTGGGAGGTGAGTTGACGTGCTTCCATCATGCTTTGTCTTTTTGATTCTGGCCCATAGCAGTGATCCCAAGTTTCATCACGAAATTTTGTCGAGGAAGTGCTCGCCTTCTCTCTTTCATAACGTTCCTTTATCTTTGGGCACACGCTCAACCTTGTTTCCTTGGGTAGCCGCGTCAATTCCTTTAGGACGCATCTTACACATCTCTTACGGTACTTCAGCTTGTTACGGATAATGTTATGAACTGTAGCACTACTAACTTGAACCTTATCAACGATCATTTCCACAGTCACACCGGGGTCGGTTCGAATAATGTTACCAGTTCAGTTTTCAAGTGATGGCTTTGAAATTGGTCGGGCAGAACGGTGTTCGTCAGTCACTGAGTCGCGACCATTTTTTAACTGCTCTGCCAACTTGTAAAAATTTGCACACTTCTTACAACTTTCACCATAAACGTTAGACATTCTACAGTATATACTCACTGGTTTCTCGCTTTCAGGAACTAACGAGGACGTTTCAAGTGGACTCGCCATCTTGAAATGCATTTTTGAGGTTATAAACAGAACAATTTTGATACATCAGCTGATCAGGGCTCGTCCCAGTGATGCCAACTTAAAGCCATAAAGGTACCAAAATTGCCCTACTAACAGTTTTTCCCAGACCAATTTGTCTCTTTAATTATTGAATGACCGTCGTACACTGATGATATAAAACAGTATGACCACTGTGAACTGCGAGATTGTATGCAACCTGGTGCCGCAGCAGGAAAAATATATCAAATGAGCAGAGACGAACGGAAATTCATTCAGCGACGATAGAAGCCGAAAATGTGGATACCCGCTGCTATAAGTGACCGTGAGAAAGGACACATTGCCAAGGGCATGGGGACGGGTGACTGGGAGGCGAGGAAGCTAGTCGGCCGTTTGCTTGCTACTGTCGTGAGCATCTCTGGGAAGTGGTTGAAGGACACCGAAACCACGAGTAGGCGAAAACACACTAGACGTTTACGCCTCATCACACAAAGCGTAGGAGACGTGCCGTTCTTTTAGGATGTGATATGTGGTATATCTGACCAGGTCCAGGGTCGACCACGGGGTTCCCTGCGTGTTCCAATGAACACCCAACGCCACTGTCACTTACGGTTGAAGTGCGGACGAGATTTTCGAGATTGAAATGCGGATCAGTGAAAAGGTGTGGGATCAAATACGTTTCTCTCCACACCATGTCGATGGTCCTCTCTGGATACGCTGTAATCCAGACGAACGACTCCTCAAAACACGAACCGTGGCACATCTGCTGGCCTGTGCGGGAGTGTTATACTGTGGGGGATATTCACCTGAGTCGCTATGGTACGTGTGATAGTAATCGAAAACACTATGGCAGCTGTAGTTTACGACCACCTACGTTCCTTCATTCTCGATGTCACCCCCCGCCCCATAGCGATGGCATATTCCATCAGGATATCTCTCCATGTCCCAAGGCCAGAATTGTGCTACAGCAGTTTCAGTAGTGTTGAACGTCTTTGGCACCAAATTATCTTGACATGATCTCCAAGGCGTTTGGCTGACAGCTCGACGATGACAAACCACCGACTCGTGACTTTCGGAAGTTGCGAGACGTCTTCGTAAGCATCTAGCGTCATATACCTCCCGAAAGCCACGAGAAACTTGGCGAATCCGTGTGTTGCAGATTCACTGCTGTTTTTCTTTTTTTTTTTTTTTTTTTTTTTTTTTTTTTTTTGGTCATCAGTCTACTTACTGGTTTGATGCGGCCCGCCACGAATTCCTTTCCCTTGTTAACCTCTTCATCTCAGAGTAGCACTTGCAATGTACGTCCTCAATTATTTGCTTGACGTATTCCAATCTCTGTCTTCCTGTACAGTTTTTGCCCTCTACAGCTCCCTCTAGTACCATGGAAGTCATTCCCTCATGTCTTAGCAGATGTCCTATCATCCTGTCCCTTCTCCTTATCAGTGTTTTCCACATATCCCTTTCCTCTCCGATTCCGCGTAGAACCTCCTCATTCCTTACCTTCACTGCTGTACTGCATTCCAAATGTGGCCCAACTCGCAGTGGAGCAGGTGGTCATAACGTTTTGATTCGTCAGTGTCCGTGTGTGTGATGCTACTGGTAGACAGAGCTGCCTGCTGTTGATGCGTCTGAGAAAGCTGGTGGTCTAACGCGACAGCGCACCGCAGCGTGCGCGCCTTCGTCACGCACGGCGGTATGCACAGCGTGCTGGAGGCCGTCCACCACGGGGTGCCGCTGCTGGGCGTCCCGCTCTTCGCCGACCAGAGGCTCACCATGAGCCGCATGCAGACTCTGGGGGTCGCCATCCAGCAGGACTACCACCACATGACGGCGCAGTCGCTTAGGGCGTCGCTGCGCTCCCTCGTCAACGGCACCAGGTGAGGCACAGCTGGTATGTCCAGTCAACGTCTGCCGACTCCTCTCTGCATGTCTCAGTGTGTGACATTTAATGTACGAGTACCACTTACAACAATCAAGAAAGCTAAATATGCCAGGTATACCTACCAACACTTAAACTGCTGACCCCAGACAAAAACCTCGAAATCGCCGGAAATCTGGGTCAAATCGTATTATTTTCCCGGACACACACATTCTGTAGACACGTTATTACCCTGAACTCCAAAACAGTTTCCAAAACTTACTTTAACCAACACCAAATTTTACGTTTGTCGGTGGAGCACCCCAACTCTCCTTTTGTTAATCGATATTCCATTCCCGCAACTCCCCCCCCCCCCCCCCCATTAACTCCGGCTCTTGACCGACTTCTAGAATCGCCCCTGTTCTTAACTGCACAAAGCTAATGATGACTCTCTGGAGGATAACAGGGTGAAAATAACCAGTTATGTGCCAGACACGGTGGAGATCATTGTTATAGTGAAGATATGAGCATTCAGTTTCCAAACAAAACAGCGATATTTACAAGGAAGATTTTCAACACCCCTCAATCCTATGAATTTAAAATTGTCGATCCACTGACTGTTTGTTCACTTACGGACGTTAAAACTTTGGAAGTTCTGCATCAGAATCTGATCGCATTGCTTTTTGTTGCAGTTAAGCGTTAATCTGTTCTCTGGAAGTTATGCTCTGTCGCTACTCATTATCCTACTGTATAGATCATGTACAGAACATTAAACATTTTTTTACAAAACCTTTGTTACGTATTTCATGAGACGCACGACACACACTTGTCTACACATCCTTAATGTCACCGTCGGTTTCGGTCACAAACAGTCATCACTGTATCTTTATACAGTAAAAGAATATGAAACAATCAGAAATGTATAGGGCACAGTCCATTGTAGAAGATGTGGCATAGCACAACGCTTACAAAAATTCATGTGTTATTTACACATTATGCCATGTCATAACTACATTGATCAGCCAATTATGGTCATCGGGCTACTATCGATACAAACCCGTCCGGGGTCCCCTGGCGAGGAATGACTGCCAGTCAGAAACACGCACGGTGCATTTAATGTCAGTGAGTGTGAGGTCCGTATGCAGAACGGAGAAGGCGCACGATATATCCGAGTTTGACCGAAGACAGATTGTGGTGGCCCAGGGGCGCCGCACAAGCTTTCCAGAAACTACGCGACTTGTCGGGTGTTCGAGGAATGCTGCGGTAAGTGTCTTCAACACGTGACGAAACCAAGATGAAACCACCTCCAGACGTTGTGGGGTTGAGCGGCCACCCCTCATTACAGATGTCGAAAGTCGTACGCACGGCAGACTGCTAAAAGAGGACGGGCGGTAAACTGTGGAGGAACTAACATCAGGCTTTAATACTGGGCACAGTAAAACTGTGTCTGAACACACAGTGCACCGAACATTGCTAACTATGGGCCTGCGCATCCGACGACGCAATATTTGCCAATTTTAACACCGCGATGTTGGCATCTACGACTCAGACGGGCGCCTGACCTTCAGCACTGGACATTGCTGCAGTGGTAGAACTTTGCATGGCCTGATGAATCACGATAGCTTCATCATCATGCCGAGGGGAAGGCGCGAATCCTTCTTCTTCCAGGGGATCAGCTCCTGGACACCTGTACCTCTAGACGGAGACAAACTGGCCGCAGCTCCTTTATAGTCTGGGAGCATTGACGTGGAATCCATGGGTCCAGTAGAGCTCGATCAAGGCATCATGACGACCAAAGAGTATTGTTTCCCGACGGCAGTGGCATTTTTCATCTTGGTAATGCGCCATGTCATAGTGCCAGGAGTGACATAGAGTGGTTCGGGGAACACAGTGGCGAGTTCCAATGATGTGCTGTCCCCCCTAGCTCGCCAGACCTGAAATCGATCGAAAGCATCTTGGATGCGATTGAACGTGGCGTCAGAGCTCATCGCCCTCCTCCCCGGAATTTACGGGAATTAGGTGACTTGTGAGTGCATACGTCGTGTCAACTCCCTACAGCGATCTGCCGAGGCCTCACTGCTTCCACGTCACGAGGCGTCACCGCTGTTATCCGTGTCAAAGGTGAACATACCGGCCAGTAGGTATGTCCTGACTGATCAATATATATGGCAATGTCATTAATAAAGCCCCGTCAGAAAAGCTGTACATCAATAAAGGTATGTGTAGAAAGAGATGACGTGTCAGATGTAAAAGCTCAATTGTAACTGATCATCAGGTGATTTTAGACTTATCAAAGAGGCAATAACGACAGATGTACATTACGACGTATTACACTCCCTCTGCTCTTCCTAATTTTTATAAACGATTCAGGAGGCGAGTCTGTGCAAGCCCTCTTAGATTGTTTGGAGACGATGTTGTCATTGACCATCAAGTAAAGTCCTCAGAAGATCAAAATCAGCTCAAAAATGATTTGGACAACGTAGCTTATCTGTACGGTGCAAAAAGTGGCAACTGAATCTATGTAATGAAAAGTGCGACGTCTTCCACATGACTATTAATAGGAACCAGTTACATTTCGGCTATAAAATGCAGCAGATCTAGAAAAGAAGCTGCCTACACTACTACTACGTTCGTCCATCTTCTGCTAGAGTACTGCTGTGGAGTATGGCGTCCTTACCACAGAGGACTGGTGGAGGTCATCGAAAAAGTCCAAAGAAGGGTAGCTCGTTTTGGATTGTCACGAAATACGGGAGAGAGTGTCACGGATACGATAAGCGATTTGGGGTGTCAATCATTAAAGCAAAGATGTTTGTAGTTGCTGCGGGATCTTTTCACAAAATTTCGATCACCGTTTTTCTCTTCTGATTGCGAAAATATTTTACTGACGCTAGCCTTCATACGAAGAAATTAACATTGTACCAAAATAGGATAAATCAAAGATCTTACGGATAGGTTTAAATGTTCATTTTTCCCATGCGCTGTTCGAGAGTGGAACGGTCGAAAAACAGCCTCAAGGAGGTTCAATGAACCCTTTACTAAGTATCTAATTGTGACTTGTAGAGTAGTCATGTATATGTAGATGTAGACACTATACATAATGATTGGACAAATATACACGACAAGATTACAATCAGTTGTATAACAGTGTAATAAAAAACACAAGACAAGGTAATATCTCAGTTTACTGTTTGACTTGTAAAAAATCAGCTGGTGGTAAGTTGTAACTGTGCATTTACATCTGACACATCACACCTTGAGTACAGGTACCTGTATGTTCTTTTGATGTTCAGCACTCTTGACGGGGCTATATTAACAACATTGCCATGCGGATATGACATGACATCATACAGAAGTAATATATGCACTTTTTAAGTAATATGTAATATCACCTCTTCTTTAACTGACTGTACTCCATGAATTCCTTATTGTTTTATTTTTGTTGTTGTACGCAGGCACTGCGAAAGTAGTTATTAAGTAAAACCTCTAGTGGCAGAGTGCCACAGGAAGGTGTGAGAGGCCAGCCGCGGTAGTCTAGCGGTTCTAGGCGCTCAGTCCGGAACCGCGCGACTGCTACGGTCGCAGGTTCGAATCCTGCCTCGGGGATGGATGTGTGTGATGTCCTTAGGTTAGTTAGGTTGAAGTAGTTCTAAGTTCTAGGGCCATTTGAACCATTTGAACCAAGGCGTGAGAGGACCTCTGTTTTTCTCTATGTACGTAAATTATCTGACGGACAGAGTGACCACCAATGTGCAGATGTTTGTTGGTGATGCCGTCGTGTACGGGAAGGTGTCGTCGTTGTGTCTGTAGGAGCACACAGGATGACTAAGACAAAATGTCAAGTTAGTGTGATGAAAGTCAGCTAGCTCCAAATGCATAAAATGTAAGTTAATGCAGATGAGCAGGAAAAAGAAAGCCGTAAGGGCTCATTTGACAAGGCGTATGTGCGATACAGTTCTAGAACAACACTAGTCAAACCTGAAACCCACCAAAGGACACTGTGATAGTTCAAGTTTACATGCCAACGTCCAAAGAAGGGGACGTGGTAGTTCACGAAATATGTAGGAAGACATAAGTAACATAGGACATGTTAAGGGAGATGAAAACCTTATTGTCATTGGGGACTGAAATGCAAGAGAGGGTGGAGAACCGGAAGAGATGATTGTGGGGAACTGTGGACTTGGAAGAAAAAAATAAAAGAGAAACCTGACTAAATGAGTTCTGCTCCGTTGTAAATTTCCTTTTTCAACACCACAAGCGAAGAAGGTACACCTCGAAGGCCCCAGAAGACTTAGCCCCAGGAGCCGACAGGTCAATTACAGTTTAGTGAAACCACATTTTACAAACCAAGTAAAAGACTGCAGGAACAACCTATCTGTGTATATAGACAGTAACCACACCTGGTCCCCCGACGGACTGGCAAGGGACTGCGTACAAGAGACTGACTACCGAGCTAAAACTTTCCAGCATGCAGGAGTAAATGGGAACAAATTAAATCTGGTATACATAAAGCAGCAGAAAAGATATTTGGGAAAACTAAACCAAAAACAAGAGGAAGTGGATTAGAGCAGAAGACTACGCAAAAATGCATTTGATGAAAAAGGAACATCTTAACACAGAGAATGAAGGAATTTCGTCAACAGAGAAGCTACGAAAGAAAAGGGAAGCTTTCTTGTAGAAATTTGCACAGAGGTGGAAGAATATATGCGAAATGGAAGAACTGATGTAGCCTACAGAAAAGCGAATAAATTTTTTAACAAACGCAAAATAACAAACTCCGGTACAGTAGAGGACAAAGAGAGAAATCACTGGTGAATATTAGGTGAAGAGATGGAAACTATACATTGGTGAATTGTGCGACGAAACATCTTTATCACAGGACGTAATAGGAAAAGGAGAAACAGCCAAAGATGACAAAGGAAACTTCATTCTGCAAGAAAAGTTTGAGAATGGTCTTAATTATCTACATTTCTAAGAGCTAACCAAGAATGTTGGTAACAACACGAAAAATGATGCTGCTGAAACCGATTAGGCCCATCGAAAGAACAGGAGAAATTCCATCCGACTTCCAGAAAGCATCATGGTTCCTATACCGAAGAATGCGGCAGCTACAAAATGTAAACAGTACTGATCTCTAAGCCTAATATCACATCCATAAAATATTCCGAAGAAGAAAAGTCTCAGGGAATTGAAAAGAATGTGGAGTAAATGTAGAGCGAAAATCAGTTTGAATACAGGAGGGACTTAGGGAGAGAAGTGACGATACTCGCATTGAGGCTTCTTATTGAAAAGCAGATACACAAAAATAAAACAAAGCTGGAAAAAGCATCTCATAATGTTATCCAACAAGAGATGTTCAGAGAGCAGAAGAAAGCAGGTCTAAGAAGCAATGATGTGCTGGTGATAAATAGCTTCCGAAGTGGCTGTGACTCGGAATTTTCATCATGAAAAATTAGCAAAAATTAGATAAGAATACGCTGTTTCTCCCCTTATATTCAGTGCCTGCGTCCAGGAAGCTATAGGCCGAGTTCATGGAACTGCTAAAGTGGGGATCAAAATTAATAAGCAGAAGATAGACATGCTACTCTACGAAAATGACACTGCTGTCATCACGGAGACGAAACGAGATTTAGAGAAGGTCCTCAGCACAATGGAAAGGCTTTCCTGCAGTCAAGAGAAAAACTGAAGTAATTGTGTCCAGTGCTGAAGAAGAGCAAATTTTAAGAACAAGAATTGAAATAGAAGAACTAAAAGAGACAGAGGAACGTACATATTTGGGAAGCAGGCTAACATGGGATGGGAGAAGCCAGAAAGAAATTGTAAGCAGTATACACCAGATTAAAACTGCATTTAATTTGATGAAGGACTTACTCACCACCAAGAACCTCAGTCTGGAGGTAAAGAAACGATTCATGAAAGCATTTGTTCGAAGTGCGCCCCTATACGGGTGCGGTACAGCCGTAAGTTTTCCCCAGGGCAAGCAGATTTACTGTATTGTTAAATGATGACGGCCTCCTCTTGGGTAAAATATTCCATAGGTAAAATAGTCCCCCATTCAGATCTCCGGGCGGGGACTACTCAGGAGTACGTCGTTATCAAGAGAGACAAAACTGTCGTTCTGCGGATCGGAGAGTGGAATGTCAGATTCCTTAATCGGTCAAGTATATTAGCAAATTTAAAAACGGAAATGGATAGGTTTAAGTGAGATACAGTGGGAATTAGTGAAGTTCGGTGGGAGGAGGACAAGAAATGGCTCTAAGCGCCATGGGACTTAACATCTGAAGTCATCAGTCCCCTAAGACTTAGAACTACTTAAACCTAACTAACCTAAGGACATCACACACATCCATGCCTGATGCAGGATTCGAGCCTGAGACAGTAGCAGTCGCGCGGTTCCGGACTGAGCGCCTAAAACCGCTAGACCACCGCGGCCGGCGAGGAGGACAAGACTTCTGGTCAGGTGAATACACGGTTGAAAACACAAAATCAAATACGAGTAACTCAGGAGTAGGTTTAATATTCAATAGAAAATAGGAACGCGGACAAGCTACTAAGGACCACATAATGAACACATTAATGTAGCCAAGATAGACATGAGGCTCACGCCAACCGCAGTAGTACAAATTTATATGCCAACAAGCTCCCCAGATAATGAAGAGATTGAAGAAATGTATGTTAAGATAAAAGAAAATGTTCAGATAATTAAGTGAAACGAAAATTTAATTGTCACGGGTGACTGGAATTCGACAGAAGGAAAAGCAGTAGGTTAATATGGACTGGGGGTAAAGAATGAAAGAGGAAGGCACGTCGTAGAATTTTGCACGGAGCAGAACTTAATCATAACTTACACTTGGTTTAAGAACAATGAAACAAGGTTGTGTACATGGAAGAGACGTGGAGACACCGAAAGGTTTCAGATTGGTTATGCAATAGTAAGACAATTGGATTTAGGAGCCAGATTTTAAATTTTAAGACATTTCCAGTGGCAGATGTGGACTCTGATCACAGTTTACTGAACTGTAGATTAAAACTGAAGACTGCAAAAAGGTAGGAATTAAAGGAGATGGAACCTGGATAAACTGAAAGAACCAGTGGTTGTAGAGAGTTTCAGAGGAAGTGTTAGGGAACGATTGATAAGAACAGAGGAAAGGAAAACAGTAGAAGAAGAATGGGTGGTTTTGAGAGATAAAATAGTGAAGGTGGCAGAGAATCGAGTAGGTAAAAAGACGAGAGCTAGTAGAAATTCTTGGGTAACACAACAGATACTGAATTTAACTGATGAAGGAGAAAATATAAAAATGCAATAAAAGAAGCAGGCGAAAAGAAATACAAAAAATGAGATCGACTCGAAGTGCAAAATGGCTAAGCAGGAATAGCTAGAGGACAAATGTATGGATGTAGGACGATATATCTAGGGGTTAGATAGATGCCGCCTACAGGAAAATTAAAGAGACCTTTGGAGAAAAGAGAACCATCTGTATGAATATCAAACAAGAGCTCAGATGGAAAACCAGCAAAGAAGGGAAGCAAAGAAGGGAAAGCAGAAAGGTGGAAGGAGTATATAGAGGATCTATACAAGGGCAGTGTACTTGACGGCAATACTATGGAAATGTAAGAGGGCGTATATGCAGATGAGGTAGGAGATACGATAGCGCATGAGGAATTTAACTGAGCTCTGGAAGATCTAAGTCGAAACAAGGTCCCGGGAGCAGACAACATTCCGTTGGAACTACTAATTGCTTTGGAAGAGCCAGTCATGACAAAACTACTCCATCTGGTGAGCAAGATGTACGGGACAGGCGAAATTCTCCCAGACTTCTAGAATATAATGATTCCAATTCCAACGAAACAAGAGGATCACAGGTGTGAAAATTACCGAACTATGAGATTAATTAGTCAAGGTTGCAAAATATTAACACGAATTCTTTACAGGAGAACGGAAAAACTGGTAGAAGCCGACTTCGGGGAAGTTCAGTTTGGATTCTGTAGAAAAGTAGGAACACGCGAGGCAAAACTGTCCCTACGGCTCAACGTAGAAGATAGGTTAAGGAAAACCAAACCTACGTTAATAGCATTTGTAGACTTAGAGAAAGCTATTGACAATGCTGAGTGGAATACTCTCTTTCAAATTCTAAAGGTGGCAGGGGTAATATACAGGGAGCGAAAGGCTATTTACAATCTGAACAGAAATCAGGTGGCAGTTACAAGAGTCGAGGGGCACGAATGAGAAGCAGTGGTTGAGGAGGGAGTGAGACAGGGTTGTAGCGTAACTCATGTGTTATTCAATCTGTATACTGAGCATGCAGTAAAGGAAACAAAAGACAAATTTGGAGTAGGAATTAAAATCCAGGGAGAAAACCATGACGTTCGCCGATGACACTGTAATTATGTCAGACACAGCAAAGGACCTGGAAAAGCAGTTGAACGGCGTGGACAGTGTCTTTAAAGAGGATATAAGATGAACGAGAACAAAAGCAAAATGTAGTCGAATTAAATCAGGATGTGCTGAGGGAGTTATATTAGGAAATGAGACAATGTAGTAGATGAGTTTTGCTATTTGGGCAGCAAAATAACTTATGTTGGTCGAAGTGGAGAGGATATGAAATGTAGACTGGCGGTGGCAAGGAAAGCGTTCCTGGAGAAGAGAATTTTGTTAACATCGAGTAAGTGACAGGAAGCCTTTTTTGAAAGTATTTTCTATTGAGTATAGCCATGTATGGAAGTGAAAAACGGACAATAAACAGTTTATACGAGAAGAGAACAGAAGCTGTTGCAATGTGGTACTACAGAAGAATGTAAGATTAGTTGAGTGGATCACGTAACTAATGAAGAGGTTCTGAATAGAATTGGAGAGAAGAGGAATTCGTGGCAGAACTTGACCAGAAGCAGGGATCGAATGGTAGGACACCTTCTGAGAAATCAAGGGATCACGATTTTAGTATTGGACGGCAGCGTGGAGGGTAAAAATCGTAGAGGGAGACCAAGAGATGAATACACTAAGCAGATTCAGAAGGATGTGGGTTGCAGTAGTTACTCAGAGATGAAGAGGCTCGCACAGGATAGAGTAGCACGGAGAGCCGCATCAAACAAGTCTTTGGACTGAAGACCGAAACAACAGCAAACGTTGCAAAGCGACACGTAATTGAACGAGCACGTAAAGACTGTAGTAGCGAGGGTGAATGGTCTGCTTCGGTTTATTGGGAGAGTTTGAGGAAAGTGTGGTTCATCTATGAAGCAGACCGCGTACAGAACACTAGTGCGATCCAATCAGGAGTACTGCTCGAGTGTTTGGTATCGCTGTCAGACCAGATTAAAGAAGACATTGAAGCCTTTCACAGGCAAGCTGCTATATTTGTTACCAGTAGGTTAGATTACGACGTGAGTGTTACTGAAATGTTTCGTGAACTCAAATGAAAATTCCATGGAGGGAAGACGACATTCTTTTGGCGAAAAACTATTGAGAAAATTTAGAGAATCCGCATCTGAAGCTGACAGCAGAACGATCCTATTGGCGCCAACATACAGTTCACGTAAGGGCGAAGAGCATAAAATAGGAAAATTAGGATTCGTGAGCAGGTGTATAGACAGTCGTTTCCCCTCTAATCTATTTGCGGGTGGAACAAGAAGGGAAGTGACTGGTACTGGGACAACGTATCCTCCACCACGCACTGTACGGTGGCTTGCGGAGTATGCTGGTAGAAATAGATGTAGATGCAGAATAAAGCACGTACAGACAAGTTTGTGTGAAGTATTTCATAAAGCAGTTCTTCCACGGTACATTCGACGTCTTTTTGACAGTAACATGTGTGACATCTTGAAAGCGAGAATTTATGAATTCATATCTCATTTGTAGTGGCCCATTCCTGATATAAATCAAGAGAAACAACAGACGCAAACAGAGGCCTGCCCACGGACCCCAGTCAGTTTCAGACCTCTTCCTTGTTTGCTGACAATGTGCGACCACATTTTTCTTCTCACCTTCCACATATGAAGTGAACCTTTGTTACGCCTATCCTCCAATCATATAACGTTCCAGATTGTGCTCCTTCGTTCGTATCTTCTATTTTTCTTTCTTTTTTTTTCGAAACCATTCAGCAAACGTTTTAGACACACTGTGTACGACTGTTGTGGTAGCCTTTCCCTTAATTAATCACCTGTGAAGTGAGATAACGCCACAGAGGTTTGCAAAATGAATGGCAGCTGTAACCCAATGTGCAGGTACCGCGACCGCGCCAGGCGTCTGTCTGCACTGTTCCGGGACCGTCCCCGGCCGCCGCTGGAGGAGGCGGTGTACTGGTTGGAGTACGTCATCAGGCACCAGGGGGCACTGCACCTCAGGTCTGCCGCGCTCGACCTCTCCTGGTACCAGTACCTGCTCATAGATGTCACAGCAGTCGTGGGACTCGCTGCCGTCTTGACGGCCACGTTGCTCTACGTGTGTTTCAGGAAAGTGGACCTCTACGTGGGATCAAAACTGGAGAAGTTAAAAGCTGCGTGAACGCTAATTCTCTTATTGTTAGCTGTCCATATAATAAAATCGTAAGAAATAACTACCACCTTCTGTAACGTTCAGACATTCTTAAATCTACAATTTTATGAGTTAAATATGTGCGGTGTGCGTACTGTAAGACGCTCGGTACACACACCATCAGATTATTTGACTTGTCGCTCTAACGAAGTAGGCGAGTGTCAGCAATATGTCTCGTGGTCTTATCGTGGTGTGTTTATCTTCTGCCGATAGGTCAGACGATAGAAATGCCACTTGCACGCTTAGAGTAGCAGATTGACGGTGACCAACTTTAAACAGAACTTGATTAATTTTCACACACATTTATTAAAATAATAAAAAGCGTAGACATTACGTAACTTAGTTCTGGATGCTGTTTACAATTGACAATCTGAAGTTCCTTTGGACTTGGTACGTTAATATTATTCTCACATATCTCTGATACTTGACAAAGGGTCTATACATTTCTCTTCATGGCTATGTACAGGAATATGATAATCTTATTAGGCGCAGACTGAAACTTGACTATAGACTGGTACCGACTAATGCAAACTGGTACAGACTGGAGCCGACAAATGCAGACTGGTACAGACAAATGCAGACTGACTAATCGTAGGTCTGTACACTCGTTATAATATCTCGCGCGTTCAGGTCTCACTGCGCGAGTGTGATCCGCGAGGAGAAAAGGTTCTACATTAGCAGCAATCTCACTGGCTGCGTTACATATTAATACGCGGTTCGGCGGATGCAGTATTTGGTCCGTCTCTAAGACAGCGCCATCTCGTAGTGCGGAGACAGACAAGCGCTGCGCCTGCGCTGTTGTGCTTAGCGGGGCGCGCTCTAGTGGGAAAGCTGTGTACGCGCTGACTACGCGGAACTATGTACACAACAATATGTAACACGCCACCAACTGTGTCAGCTCCGTTCACATTCCGTCAAAATCATAAAATCCTCGTTCATAATTATGGACCTGTAGATAATACAGGGTGTATCAAAAACAATCATCCAATTTTTAAAAAATCATAATTGTTATGTTATTTGAGATACTAGGGTGAACAACATACTGCTGGAAAGAGCATACTCTCGAGTTCCCGCTAGGTGGTAGCAGTGTGCGCCCACTTCATTTCTATTAAAAATGGTGTCTGTACATTTTTGGCGTTTTGTCTTCTACGTTTTGTGCAGTACGGGTCAGTAATAACTGTTCAGCGTGACTTAAGTACCTGGTATGGTGTGGATCCTCCTACAGCCCAGAGCATTAGACAATGGCGTGAACAATTCCGAGAAACAGGTTGTCTGTGTAAAGGCAAATCGCTGGGCCGTCCCCGAGTTGGCGCAGACGTCGAACGCATCCGACATTGTTTCACAAGGAGCCCGCAGAAATCTGTTCGCCGTGCAGCTCGACAGCTCAATATGCCCCCGATGTCCGTCTGGCGGGTGTTGCAACGACGTTTACACATGAAACCATAAAAAATTTGGCTACTGCAAGCTCTTTGTGCAGGTCACAACAACAACTTGTGGAGTTCTGTAATTTCGTTTTTAACAAGATGAAGCAGAAGAGTTTTTTCCACGCTTGGCATTTAGTGACAAGGCAACATTCCATTTAAATGGAAAGGTGAACCGTCATAATTTGAGAATATGGGTTACGGAACAACCTCATGAAGTTGTACATGAGAGAGACTTTCCAAAATTTAATGTGTTATGTGCAGTTTCACTGGAAAAAAGTCTACGGTTCATTTTTCTTTGCTGACAACACTGTTACAGGAAACACATATCTCGATATGCTTGAGAACCTCCTATTCCCACAGTTGAGATTGATTCAAACGACTTCATTTTCCGACAGGATGGGACACTACACACTGGCATCTGGAAGAGCGGGAATTTTTAAATCGAAGTATTACTGAACGATGGATCGCTCGCATTGGATCAAATGATTCAGCCTTACATTGCTCGCCTCCAAGGTCACCGGCCCTGAGTGTTTGTGATCATTTCTTGCGGGGGTTTATAAAAGACTCTGTTAATGTGCCTCCGTTACCAACGACAATGCATGAACAGAGACATCGCAAAACAGCAGCAGTGGAAGCAGAAACTCAAGACATGCTCGCTGTAGTGTGGGAACAATTTAAACACCACATTGACATGTCCCGTGCATCTAAAGGGGGGCATATTTGAACACCTATGAAGAGGTATGAACAAAAAACTTTTTGAGTTTCCCGTTCATCAAAAAACAAAATTCATTGTATATGGTTATTAATTTAAGAAATACAGACATGCCAAATCGGATGATTCTTTTTGATACACCATGTAGTATATAGTCGAAACAGATGTGGAAGTTCTTCAGTGTGGTATTGTAGGTGGTTAGTGAAGATACTTAAAACACACTGGCTGACAGAATAGAAGCACTCGCAAGAAGAGGACAAAACAAAATGAGACTTCATGGGTTGAGAAGGTATGTATCGCTATTTCAGTGCTTACAAATTTACTAATGTCTTGGAAATATCAGCCCACTATCGTGCATGATGTTCCACCCTCCCCGACCTGAATACATCCACTAACTCGATGGGAAGGGTATTATAAAGTCGTTGCATCCTCTGCTGAGGCAAGTTGATGCGCAACTTCTGTAGCAAGCTCTTGGTGTTCTACATACTGGCTCTGGGGCTAGAACACCTCCTACCAGGGACAGATCAAAAGACCTCAATGGCCACATGAGTACCTCACCATCACGTAGACTGTTCACAGAAACTGGTGCCATGTCTAAACGAGCGTTGTATTACTGAAAAATAACGATACTATCGTCTGAGCGGCAATACATGAGGGTGCCGTATGCCCGTGATGTACTGTTGTGTCATCGGAGTTCACTGAATCATTACCAGCAATGACCAGAAGTAGTACGCGATGGCTACCTACATCATGCCGCCACGAATAAGAGTAGTATGTTTTCAAAACACTGGAAAAATGAGACATCGCTCATGACAGCCGTTATGCTAGCCGACGATGGTGACTCGGTGTAGTGCAGAAACTGATTCGTCGATGAGCGCAGTGTGACGCCATTCATCAGCAGTACACGCTCTCATCTCAAGACAGCGCTCCAGAGGCAGCCGTTGTGGTGTTAACAGCAGCCTACGCCATCTCATACCCTATCAGTGGAGCATTATGGCATAGAATGTCGCAGGCAGTCCATTACTTGTTATTTCTCAACTGATAGGCGCAGATGTGGAGGAGTCAAGAAGTGCTGGGGCTTAATCCTCCCGTCCGTTATCCATCCGCCGTCCATCCGACCGCCGTGTCATCCTCAGTGGAGGATGCGGATAGGAGGGGCGTGGTGTCAGCACAACGCTCTCCCAGCCGTTATGATGGTATTCTTGACCGAAGCCGCTACTATTCGGTCGAGTAGCTCCTCAATTGGCATCACGACGCTGAGTGCACCCCGAAATAGTTTACAAGGCTTCTGAAATTGTGTTATTGACATACACAGGTAAATTCTATTACTGACATACTGGGTCTCCCAGATAATGGTTAAATCCTATTTTTTTAGTTCTGTTGTACGTGTTCATGACGTGATGTAGTGTGGCATGGAAAGCGATATATGTATCCATACCGATAATGTTATTGAAAAACTTCTTGTGCTTGATAAGGATTTGCACTAATAGAAACTGGTATTGACAATATAAATGTTCACAGCAGCTGGCGATAGTACAATACGATTACACAGTTTTATACTGAACTGGAGACATTTCCAGCTTCACCCAGGTAGCATAAAGTACCTACAGCCACACTTGTTTATTTCCTGTAGTGGTATACAGAAGTTCAAATGGTTCAAATGGCTCTGAGCACTATGAGACTTAACATCTATGGTCATAAGTCCCCTAGAACTTAGAACTACTTAAACCTAACTAACCCAAGGACAGCACACAACACCCAGTCATCACGAGGCAGAGAAAATCCCTGACCCCGCCGGGAATCGAACCCGGGAACCCGGGCGTGGGAAGCGAGAACGCTACCGCACGACCACGAGGTGCGGACTATACAGAAGTCTTCCAATCGAATCTGCCTGTTTGTGGAAATCCAATCAAAATTCCTCCAGTAGCTCCTGAGAATTAGCCTTCACATACAGGCAGAAAATGCGGCAGGAACTTTAACATATCATATGTGCTGATATATACATACCTTCCTCGTGAATCAGTCTACCTATTAGTGAAAACCGAAACAAAATCGGCACAACAGTCCCCCCAGACTAATTGATGACGATGAGGTCCCATACCCCGAGGAGAGTAGGGGACGATGCGGGAGACCCGCACCGCTGACTAGGCAAGGTCCTAGTGGAGGTGGTTTGTCATTGCCTTCCTCCGACCGTAATGGGGATGAATGATGATGATAACGATGAAGACGACACAACACTCAGTCATCTCGAGGCACGGAAAATCCCTGATCACGCCGGGAATCGATCCCGAGACGCCATGCGCGGGAAGCGAGAACGCTACCGCAAGACTAATTGGGACGTACAAAAAGAAGCGAGCAGGGAACTTCATTTTATATACGTAGAGCGAGAAGATTTAGTAAAACATTTTTATTAAGCTGCTAAAACGTGGCTACAACTTACATTTTATGTGTTCAGGCGGTAATGTACGTTTGTTATGCTTCTTACCGATGATGAATGCAATGTATATTCAAATGGCAAAACATATTTTATCTGATTGCATTATAGTTTAACAAGTTTCAGATTTTTTTTTACTGTACTTCTGCTTTGAATCCTTGCTTCTTGCCGTATTTCCCGACGCTGGGTCAATGGAAAGTACGCTACAAGTTATAATGAACAAGTTTTCGAGTTTCAAAATATCTGACATAAACGGCCGTACTTTTAGACTGAAGGATAAAATTCTTATGCCGCCAAGGGACCATAGACCTTATTGCGTGTGATACATTTTAACTTGATACCTCCACCCGTTCATGAGAAAAATGGTTGTTAGCAGTCATACAGAAAGGTAGACAAGTAGACTGACGGATAGCAAAGCGATGTTATAAGGGTTCCGTTTTCACTTTGTGGCACGGAATCGTAAAAGCAATGTTCTCTGGAAATGTGTTTTGACTGGAGGCCTCAGCTTGTAAATGCCAAGATTCTGCATACGCCCTGGGGCCCGGCACGACACGATATATGGGTCCTCTGGGTGGAGGGCACATAATGAGAAAAACTGGTGGAAGGCGACTCCCAGGTATCTGAGCTACACAGTACCGGGGCCGTAGTGTAATACCCGCTGTGAGTGGAGACTAACCACGTGCCCTTCCTTTCGCTTCTGAAAGGAGAGCTGAAACCCTCAGGTGAGTTCGACTGCACTCTGTGTCACTGATGTGCGGCTCCGTTTACTCCCTGGCTCTTCATGGCGCCAGCTAAACTACAGAAAACATCACATGCAATACTGACACAAGTAAAGATAAGAAATTAATGGAGTGTATGGCTTAGTCCTTCCAGTCATAAAGGCTACTTTTGTCCAGCAATAAATATTTATTTTCTGAGAGGAATAGAACGAAGATTATAATGAATTTAACTAAATTTTAAATGCTATATGAGCTGTGCCAGTTCAGCAATGGACTGACGTGTATTAACCTACAAGTTTTTTTTAGATTTCTATCCTAAAAAAACTATTATCTTTTTCCAATGAGAAATACATAACTCTTTCTTGTTGTATCTTATCCGAAGATGTGAATGTTTTGACTTTAAACCTTCACTATGCATTTAAAAATTCGCCACTCCTGTCATTTCAACAAGGCAACGAAATCCTTCTCATGCTATATTTTTAATTTAAAAAAAAATTCCTTTCACGTCAGTAGCAAAATGATTGTGCGCTGAAATTCCTCAAGCTTTAGAAAAAGCAAAGGCGGTATCATTTCAGAAAGATATGATTGCACATGCTATGGATTTATTTGCCACGATACACGTTGTGTTCCAAAATTTTGTACTTTAGCTAATAAAGCTAGCTTGCATTTATCGTGAATGTCTCGCCCAGCACAAAGTCCCAAGCGACTGGAAAAAAAAGCACAGGTTACTCCAGTATATAGAAGGGCAAAAGAACGGACCCGCAAAATTACAGACCAATAACCCCGTTTGCTGCAGAACCCTTTAACATATTCTCAATTTGTATATAATAAACATTCTTCAGGCTAATAAGTTAACGTCCCCGGATCAGCATGGTTTGAGAAAGCACCGGTCATGAGCTCAGCTTGCCCTTTTCGCACTTGGTACACTGAGGGCAACAGGCGGATTCCGTATTTCTAGATTTCGGGAAAGCACTCGACACGGCGCCCCATTGCAGGCTGTTAACGAAGGTACGAGCATATGGAATAAGTTCGAAGACTTCTTAAGTAATAGAACGCAGCATGTTGTCCTCGACAGCGAGGGTATTATCAGGAGTGCCCCAGGGAAGTGTGACAGGACCGCTATTGTTCTCTATATACATAAATCATTTGGTAGATAAGGTGGGCAGCAATCTGCGCTTTTTTGCATATTATGCCGTGGTGTACGGTAAGGTGTCAAAGTTGAGTGACTGTAGGAGGATACAAGACGACTTAGACAAAATTTTCAGTTGATGTGATGAATGGCAGCTAGCTCTAAATACGGAAGAATGTAAGTTAATGAGGAAGAGTAGGAAGATCAAACCTGTAATGTTCGCATACAGTGTTACTGGTGTCCTGCCTGACACAGTCAGGTTGTTTAAATAACTGGCTGTAGCATTGCAAAGCGATATGAAATGGAACGAGTATGTGAGAATTGTGGTAGGGAAGGCGAATTGTCGACTTCGGTTTATTGGGAGAATTTTAGGAAAGAGTGGTTCACCTGTAGAAGAGACTGCATACAGGACGTTGGTGCGACCTATTCTTGACTACTGCTCGAGTGTTCCGTACCCGTACCAGGTCGGATTGAAGGAAGACATCGAAGCAGTTCAGAGGCCGGATGCTACATTTGTTACTTTTTGGTTCGAATAATATGTAAGTATGACGGAGATGCTTTGGGAACTGAAATCTGAATCCCTGGAGGGAAAGCGACGTTCTTTCGAGAAACACTGTTGAGAAGATGCAGAGAACCGAGATTTGGAGCTGACTAGCGACCGATTCTACTGTCGCCAACATATATTGAGCGTAAGGACCACCAAAATAAGATTCTAGAAATTACGGCTCATATGGAGGCATAGAGACATTCATTTTTCCCTCCCTCTATTTGCAATTGTAACAGGAAAGGAAATGACTACTAGTTGTACAGGGTACCCTCCGCCAGGCACCGGAGGTGGCTTGCAGAGTACCTATGCAGATGTAGACTTAGATAAGCAACCATTTATTGGTCGAGGATAATCTATGTAAGTATTCTTCCAATTTTCTTTTACGATTTCCACGCGTGAAATGATCTGCTAATGAATCAAAGCCTACCAAACATGAGCTGGTGGTTCGGCTGAATAGATCAGTGATTGTTATATAGGCGCGTGAATTCCACGCATGTCTGGTTCACAACCCTGTTACCCAATGTAATGCACTGTGTGTTAACTTATATAAGCAGCTCACTCCATCATCGAACATGTAATGAAAAGTTCACCTTCACAGTAGACAGAGAAATATACTCGACGCACATTTCTCACTGACTGGCGAAGCTTCTGACATTACCTTCAACTGTTTCGAAAGGTTCACGTTGAAACTGGTGTCACTTACGTTCAGGCTGTTGGAGTAACAATCGTTACTAAACTACTAAGGGTAACTGAAACAACTAGAAAAATTTGTATGTTTGGCTAACTAAGAGGTGGTGTTATATCTCGATGTGAACTTGAAACATATCGATGAGGGCAGCAGCGTATAGAGGGGCTGCGGCCTGTGTTTGTTAGACTAGCTGACCTACCACTGGAAACACATTGTAGTATCTCACATGCTTTCCGCCCTCCACATAACGCAAAGTCACACATCAGTCACCGAATGTACTTCTTACATTTTATTTCTTCCGCAGAGGAAGAGAACGAATATCCAGTTTTAGAGAAAGAGAGAGAGAGAAGCAGACGAAAATGGTCTACAGTCGCCATTGTACCCAACATTAACTTAAATCATTTATATCAGATAAGACCGATCAAGTTCTGAAACGTTAAAGGATCAGATATCGCTTAATCAAACGTTGCTGTGCGGTCCTCGAAAATAAACAAAAAAAAGGTATACAAAACAACTGTAGTTGTATTAATTGAAATAATCCGCAATTAGCTCGACAAAAGAAATTTTATTTCCTTAACCGGTTTGAGGCACTTAGCGCCTTTCAGAAGGTAGTAAGTAGTAACTATAGTATTATTTGCGAATGTCAAAGAAAAAGATGCATGCATCATATTGGTACGGTCGTGTGGTTCATAGTACCTATATAATAATGGAATAAGGAAGCCATACAACGAGAGCAGACGACATCCCAGAATTGGCTGAACTTGTCAATGTCAAATGTAAGACACTGGACACAAGGAGTCATGTCCCTCTAGTACAATCTATTGTATAATATGTAAACATTCGCAGCTGCCACTTTCCTACGAAGCCGTTTTCCGACTACTTTACAACATCAAAGCTAACAAGCCAGTTCGCGTTACCATGTAATGAGATACGTGAAGCTCATTAGGCACTCTACATTTCACGTTGATAACAGGCGGAACGTACAGAGACATCATTAGCGCCTTCCCAGTTTCATAGAACTCATCGATCAAAGTACAGGGGTACTATAAACGATTCATTCGTTTTCAGACCTCTAAATTTCCCAAAGTTGCAGGAATAGGACAGCAAACTCACCAAATTTGCATTTTGCACTCTACAAAGTTCTATGAGTGCCCCTCTGGTCAACAATAAACGTCCAAGCTGTACTCAATTTCGTTCAGTGCTTTATGTAGCATGTAGTATGTCAATGGCCATCACAGCAGCATTCATGCAATCTCTGATCTCATTCAGCGTTAATGATAGAGGGAGTACGTAAGCACAGTCCTTAACGAATTCCCAAAGAAATGAGTCACAAGGCGTTATGTTATATGACCTTGGGGAGGGGGGTAGGATGAGAACGCACCCACATCTTCGACACCATTATGCCCAATCCAACGATGTGGTTGTCAGTTGTTTAGGTAGCGACGACCATCGGGGCTCCAATGAGGGAGGGCCCCATTTTTATAGAAGAAATTCCCGGAATCAGCAGTCGATTTTGGAAACAACCACAGCTGCACCACACCAAGGTAAGAGCTAACCCTCAAAAAGCTTCTCACAGAAGAATACATACATACAGCTTCGTCTGTAACACTGCTCAGAAAGCATTAACCTTCGGCGAATGTTAATGTGCCAAATTTACAAGAGAATTTTTAGTGCCCCATACTCTCACCATGTGGTGATTAAGTTTCTGCAGACAAATGGAAAGTTACTTCGACGATGAATATCAACTTGGCACCAAAATGATCATCCTCAAATGGTTCCTGCATTTTTAGACGCCGCCAGTAATCTTCCGGTTTTAATTGTTGCAATGCTGCAGACGCTACGGCCTGAAATGTAACCGCCGTCGCTACATCTTCGCCACAGTTTTACGCGGTATTCCAAGGTCCTGGCTTGGTGGGACCGGCGATATATATATATATATATATATATATATATATATATATATATATACTCCGTAGTAAACGTTCCGTCACGGTCTTCACGGACGTATCTGGCATACTTGGGCGACCAGTACTTTTCTGTTTACTCAGACAATGACTGTCCCTAAATAGTTGATACGAACGCATAGTGCTCCATTTACATGTCCGTTCTCTGGAGTAACTTCTTCTGAACGCGCACTGCACTGTTGTAGCGGATAAACATCTCGCATATTCCACCACACAAAAACTCTTTTCTTGCTTTGCCGCCATTTTGTCAAGACACTGCACTCGTAACACCAACCGGCGGCCACAATGCAAACTAAATGCGTTTATGGTTTATATTCTTGCATCTATCATATTTGTACACTTAATATTTCGGAAGACACACAACATTTAGTGAGTTGTGTCGTTATGTTGTAGTAATTGGAAACAAACTTTACTATTTTTTTTTAAATTTTCTTTCTTAGTCACGTTCACGTTTGAGTTAAGGTGACTACTTTCGAATGCATTTGTTTATTTCGTATCTACATTAACCATTAGTCAAAATGTAGAATACAAAATATTGAACCAAATAAACCGTTTTCTAACATTCTGTACGTACGAATCACAATGGGTGTTTCCACTTGTTATAACAAACGTCAGTTGTCTTCATGCGATTAATAAAAAGTTTCGTACTATAGCATTTACACATTTGGAACTGTCCTCACCAGTTCACATTTGAACAATCTGTATCCTTGAAGCTACTAACTATCATGCACTGAGCCATCTGTTAGCGAAATGTGGTGAGGAGTGTTTGTTATGCGTTCTTTCGCGCTGACGTCATACCACAGTGTTACAATTTCTTTGTATTACCTCTATGTCTACCTATTGATCTGAGACAATAAAATTTGCAAGAAAATTTCATGAAATACTTACATCACTCTCAATGAATACGTAGTATCACGGTACACAAAAATGTTTCGCACAGAGTCCATTAAGTATTTTAAAAACTCGCAAATCTTTCTTAAATTCAAAATCTGAAGATGAGTAAACCGGACATCTAGTTTCATTCTTAGAAAAACCTATGTTATTTTCCAAGATATTTGTGCAGTTTACATATGCTGGCTAATATTATGTCTAACGAGTGACTGGAAGATTGTGCAGTGTGATTCAGTTTGTTGTGTATCATTGAAACTGTCAACAGCATTACTCTTCAGAGCCACTGCTTAAGTACAAAATTATTCCATCACGTAATCGATGGCTGAAACAAGTAAGTCTTCGTCTGAGAAGCGTTCTATTCCGCAATTAATTACCCGGCATCCATAGGAAATTGCTAATTGTTAAGGTCGCAGAACGATGTGGGCCTGCACTTGTCCGACATCACATTTCTCGTATGATTTTACACTCCGCCTGCAAATTATCTACAGCTCTCCTGCAAGAACACGTGCATGATGATATTCAGGCTGTTTTCCGCAGTCGCCGTGAACTTTGTAAAGGTTAAATATTCGCATAACTGTGACTGTAAAATTTTCGTCAAGTTTCATAATTTATTGAATGACGACGACTGGAAATTATCTAGTGTTATTCCTTTGGCTATTTTGATTCCACATCGCGCTTTCAGGGAACCATCTCATCATCAAGTGCCGTTCACATAGAATTTCATTAAACTTTAACTGTTTATGCTGCTACTCGTATGTGTCAACTTTAGTGTCGTTTCATTATACATTAACTGCTACATGAATTTTTCTTTATCGTGTAGTCAGACGAATGTATGTTTCGATTACTGAGTTATAATAGATAATAAAAGATTCATAACAATGTGATTAAATAAATTTTCAAGAAAAAATAGGAAACAATGAGGATGGTCACAGGTGGGTCTAGCAGCAGACTGTAATGCATAAAATTACTGATGACGATGACACAAAGTGATCATCGCCAGAGACGGAGAAGGCGTTTCTTAAGATAAAATCGGCCGCAGAAAATGGTAACATGAAAATAAATTTTGATGTTGACCGTACTTGATGATGATGAAGAAGAGTCTCAAAAAGAGTACTGAAAAAAGAAATCAAATGAAAAACACTGTGTGGCATAGCATCGCAAGAAAAAGGGCACCAAGGATGGCTAATTGGCAATAAATATGTTTAAATTTTGACCAGAAGTCCTCGGTTTTAGACCTTCAAAATTTCTGTGTCAACATGATAACATGAGCCTTGAGTCGAATTTGCTGGATTGGTTTCCACAATGTCGAGCTCTGTCAAACGAACGTATTTGAGATGACACTAAATAAAATCTGTTTGCTGGGTAAAGTTTGTTTGAGCCAAAAATAACTTCCAGAGAAAATCGAAATTAAATTCCTTAAGGAACGTCGTAAATTTAATTATTAGGGGAAAGATAATTCAGTAACCAAGTTAATATTTCATATAATTTCTTACAACGCTACTTAGTTTCACTTTTTCCCTTTACGTATTTTTTCACTGTAATAAGGCATTCAACGAGAGTTACGCAAGGCAATTTAGACTTCCTGCACCTAACGCACAAAACGCAGTAATTTGACCGAATCTCCTGGAACAATATTCCTCCTATTTCAGTTAAAAGTATTAAATGCATTAGAAATAGGACTTTCCAACTGTTAAAAATGCGTGGTCCTATTTATTTCACTAGACACGTTTCGTTGAATTCATTTAAATCATTGCCAGTGGTCTCTAATTAAATATATTTACGATAATGCAGCGCTTCTAGATCTAAAAATAGACGTAATGCAGTATAGTTTGATTTCCGCTCACATCTGGAAGTGACGTCTGCTGCACATTTTCCAGTGTTTGGCCTAGTTCCTACACGGTTTCTTTACGTCAAAGACGATAAAAAGTTGCACCATTGGTGTATACTTATATTCTGCTGGGTCGACGAACGTCTACGTGTTTCGTTTGTGTTTTGTTTTCTACTAGTCTCTTAGTTTTTTCCTCCTTTTTAGGTCATGTGTACAATGACTCTGTACTATCAGGTTTACAGTATCATTAAACAACTGTTTATTTTGTGTTAGAGCTTTGTGTATGTAGCAGCTTTTACTAAAAGTGAGGAAACGTGTGTTTTTACTTAGTTCGTGTAGATAAATTTCTGGAACCCAGATATTATACAAAATGATTTCACCTTACAAAAAAGCTCCCCCTTCTTTGTCTGTCTGTCTATCTTTCTACCTCCCCACCACCAAGGTCACTTCACCTCTACCTCCCGCTACGAAGGGGCAATACAGTCGTTCTGCAGTCAGCTCCAAATGCTGATTGTCTAAATTTTTTCATTAATTTTTCGCGAAAAGAACGTCGTCTTCCCTCCATGGACTTGCATTTGAGTCACGAACCATTTCCGTAACAATTGCGTGTTAATCGAACCTAGCAGTCCGCCGCTGAATTGTTTCTATGTGTTCCTGCAATCTGGCCTGGTAAGGATCTCAAACACTCCATCAGCACTCACGAAGAGGTCGCACCAGCGTCCTACATATGAACCGCACTTCCCTAAAATTCTCCCAATAAATAGAAGTCGACTATTCGCTTTCCCTATTACAATCTTTACATACTCTTACATTTCATATCGCTTTGCAACGTTACGCCAAGATATTTAATCGACGTGACTGTTTCAAGCAGCACATTACTAATACTGTATTCGTACATCACGGGATTGTTTTCCTTATTCATCTGTACTGACTTACACTTTTATACATTTAGAGTTAGCTGCATTCATCACACGGCTAGAAACTTTGAGTAGGTCATCTTGTATCCTTCTACAGTCAGTCAACGACAACACTTTCCCGTACACCACGGTATCATCAGCAAACACTGCAGATTCCTGCTCATCCTGTCCGCAAGATCATTTATGTATGCAGAAAATAACAGCGGTCCTGTTACACTTCTCTGGAGGACTCCTCACGATAACCGTGTCTGTGAACAACACTCGCCGTCGAGGAGAACACACTAGATTCTGTTACATAACAAGTCTTCGAGCCACATATTTGCTAACCTATTCCATACGCTCCTGCCTTCGTTAACACTCTGCGGTGGGGCACTGTGTCAAATACTTTTCAGAAACCTAGAAATATGGGCTCTGCCCATTGACTTTCATCGACAGTTCGCAGGATATCATGTGAGAGAAGGATGAGTTTCGCACGCGCGATTCTTTCTAAAACTATAGTGACTCCTCGACATAAGCTTCCGACTGAAGGAAATCTGCTATATTCAAATTCAGAATATCTCCACGAATTCTGAAAGAAACTGATATTAAGGATATCGGTCTGTAATTTTACGGGTCCGTTCTTTTACTTTCCATTCCCTTGGGACTTCGCTGGTCGAAAGGATCGCAATACATGCAAGCTAAGTAAGAAGCCAATGCTGTAGAGTACAATATGTAAAACCGAACTGGAGACATTTATTTTTTACTTGAGTTGTTTCTCTAAGCTATGGACACTTATTACTATGTCGTCCATAAGGGACTCCGTATAGATTTGTACGACTCTCCTGCACGGACGATTTCTTAAACGCAAATCTGAACCTTCGGCTGTCGGTTTGCTACCTTCTGCTGCCACACTGGACTGGTCAACGAATGACTGGATGGAAGCCTTAGACCAGTTTAGCGATTTTACAAAGCACCGGAATTTTCTCGCGTTCTCGAACAGAGTTTTTTTAAGGTATGACGGTGGTAACTGTTGTATGCTTCGAGCATCCATCTTTTTACGGATGCAAGAATCTCTAATAACGTTTGCCTGCCGTTATTTGCGCGTTCTCTTTTGAACACATAGTGCAACAGCTTTTGTTTCGTCAGCGTTTTCCAAATTTCTGTGTTAAACAACGGTGTTTCTCTTCCCCCCTTAAGCTACTTTACTCGGAACGTACGTCTCCAGAGCACAATTTACGATTTGTTTAAGTTTCGCTCATAAACAATGGCTGAGAAATCCTTAATTTGTAAGTGTGATGTTGGTGATCTATGTAGCGTAGGTGGGAAGGGAACTGGACTGATAAATGTGGCATCTTACTTCTGTCTGTCGTTGACAGCATATTGTAAAGCGGTATAACTGTGTTGTAGTTACTTAGTGGTGAATTAATAAATGACCAGAAAGTTAATGCACTTCCCTTATCATTAATGGTGTTACTGGTGAACTGCATAAATCTGTTGCACTCAGGCATTGCTGACACTTGTAGAGTGGGTTGCACTGAGTGGAGCCAGTCACCACACTTCCAAAGCCACCTTGCAAAGTGGATGTCAATATGTCCGATGGAATGGGTCTGATCATGTTTAATTCTGGAACAGTAATCTTCTTACACAGAGAGGCAATTTAAGCCTCTGGGTCTCTTCAGATGTTGGGAGAACTGAGGCTGGTGTGATATGTTTGATACTCCTCAAGCTGCAAAAAGTGTTACAGTCACTGATAGTGGAGACAATGAAATCGACATTTCAGAATACACATGGACAGTATGTTACAACTGGACAGGCTCTTCAGCGTGGGAGTTACTTCACAGCTTCACCTGCTGAGCTTCTTTACATAACAGATAATGCAAATAAATACCCACTTAATAAAATGAAAATACACTATACAGAGTTTTTCTCCTAAGAGTCATCAGGCGAATTTTCTCTGGTCTTTTGACAGATATTTGCCATTTAGTTTTGCAACGTCTAGTTAGAATCGGCCCAAACAAATACTGCTTATCACGTCTATCATGCGAAGTCCGGTGTCGATGGAAAGCGTCGGCTTGTTACCTGTTACAAGGACCAGAAAGGTGCTGCGCCTGTCTCACCATTAATTGTGTAACTTGTGCAACCACCTTGCAAGGTGCGTGTCAATATGTCCGATGGAATAGGTCTGATCATGTTTAATTCTGGAACAGTAACTTATAGACAGGATAAATCTCTTCCACTGAGGAATTGCTGTCACTCTTAGAGTGATTGATGGCTGCACTCAGTCAGGCCATTTACAACACATCCACAATACATCTGGCAAGTTGGGTGTCAATATGTTTGATAGAGCAGGACTGATCATGTTTAAATCTAGAGCCGTGGTGTCCTGTAATACATTTCTCGAATAGTTTTGAAATGGGTCAAGTTTTATAACACCTCGGTGACCTGCTTCTGATACAAAGGGAGTCAATTGAAGCCTCAGGGCCCCTTCGGATGTCAGCAGAATTGAAGCTTGGATGATGCATTTGATATCCTGAAGCTACAAAAAGTATTCCAGCAGGCTGTCAATACGTACTGAATTCAGCGTGGTAGACAGCTGAAAATGTGGTGTCACCGCCAGACACCACACTTACTAGGTGGTAGCCTTTAAATCTGCCGCGGTCCATTAGTATATGTCGGACCCGCGTGTCGCCACTGTCCGTGATTGCAGACCGAGCGCCGCCACACGGCAGGTCTAGAGAGACTTGCTAGCACTCGCCCCAGTTGTACAGCCGACTTTTCTAGCGAAGCTGCACTGACAAATACGCTCTCATTTGCCGAGACGATAGTTAGCATAGCCTTCAGCTACGTCATTTGCTACGACCTAGCAAGGCGCCATTACCCGTTATAATTCAGCTTATTATAAAACCTGTACCGTCAAGAGCAATGTACACCAATTATGGATTAAAGTTAAGTATTACATCATCTACGTACTTTATTTTCAATTCTCAAGACATTGTCCTTTTCCAGACCTCACGCCAGTCAGCGTGTAATTATACGCGTGCATTTTGGCCTCGTCTAGCAACACTACAGAAAACTCCAGTCGCTGAACGGCTCTGAGCACTATGGGACTTAACATCTGAGGTCATCAGTCCCCTAGACTTAGAACTACTTAAACCTAACTAACCTAAAGATATCACACACATCCATGCCCGAGGCAGGATTCGAACCTGCGACAGTAGCAGCAGCGCGGTTCCGGACTGAAGTGCCTAGAACCGCTCGGTCACAGCGGCCGGTTCCAGTCGTTGAAATTCTTTACATAAGAGCTCACTTAAAAACTGCACGTAAGTACCGGCACTCAACCAATAAACTGAATATAACTCCAGTATACAAACGAGTTCACTGAAGTTATTTTGTATGCTGACGTAAGAGAGCTGGAGAGGAAACGTAGTGGAGGTATAGTCTGTCTGCAGCATGAAAAGTGACCAGCGTTAGTGATGGGGAAGTCATCTTTCCCGGAAGAACACCGTAACTGCCGTACAAGATGACTAAAAGTCAATTTGTAGAACGATGTGTCCAGATTTACATACATTCTGTCTATTCGCGCTTCTACCGTTAGTAGTAAATCATATACTGTATTACACATATTGTTAATGCACACTGTAAAAAATAAGCACCCCCGGGCATGTATGGACACTGCAGTGACTCATAAGGCAAACTGTAGAAGGATTGATATAACTTTGCAAATCACCCTGTTGTTTTTTATGGTGTAGCACAGTAGACAGAATGCTTGATCGCTCTTCATTTAGCGGACCTATGAAGGAGGGAAGTGCTTGACCACAATCCGGCGACCTACCTCCCCTCATGCTTCCACCCTCCAGCCACACCTTTCCACCAACATGTGTTTCGAGTTATGTAACAAAGACAGAATACTGTGATCTTTTGAGGCCCTCCACCGCTCACAGCCACAATGATCAGGATTTTTGGTGTGCTATTCACTACACACCCCTACCACCGTACAAAAATTTGCGACTGCACGAGGTTGCTCCTCCGTTGGACGAACAAAAGTAGCATAACTCAAGAAAGAGAGTCTGGGGCAACAGAAGGTGAAAGGACATCATCTTAGCGAAGGAATCTGCAGGGTCGCTAACAATGGTCGCAAGCTAACCTCTGACGAATCTTCTCACAGGGATTGCTGGGCTACACGTCCCACCAAAAAAGCAAAGACATGTTTTTGATTAGCGGAGTGCTAAGTAATGTAGGCGAAAATGGAACATTCCAGAAAATCTTGTGAAAGGTATATGAGCTTCAGCTGATTGAGTGGCGTTTTCAAGACCTACGTAGTGGCAGATAATGAGTTTCTAACGGCAACTGTGATTCGTTGCCTGAGTGTAAAAGTAGAGGCTGCATGTCCAGGAGGGGGCAGAGTATGACGTGAGCAAGGACTTCCCTCAGGAAACCGATCAAGAACACTCCCCTACGGGGATGGACTGAGAACAGATCCCTGTCCGGACTGATTGAAAACAGTTCCCTCTGGCGACCGAGCTAGAGACTTCACTGTCCGAGAACCACAGTGTAGAATCTAGCAGTTAGATTTTGAGAAATGTTGCTTCGACACAGGGAGTTTCTCCATTAGAAGCTCATCATTTTGTTTATTCGGGTGATGATTATTTATCTCTCTGCAGAGTCTGCCACACACTGAAGTGTTCCTTTACGGGGGAATACTGGAATCGAATGTCTGTTCCTGGCTAGTGAGCAAACAGAAATCATGACCTGTGTTCTGTCTTGTACTGAGGTATTTTCAGCCAAAGGAGCTTGCGGACCGAATATTGCGATCACTGCACAGGCAGAGAATTGCAGGTACATCGTATACGTCATCTGCGCAGAGGCAAACGTCCCACCGAGCAGATCATCGGTGCGATACATCTGCTTCCCATACTTCAACACGTGGCATGCGCACTACAGTTCGGCGGATTAATAAACACTCACAAAAAATTTGTTGAGTTCAGTTCGCTTGTTCTGCATTTTCCGAAGGTGCAAGTCAGCAAGCTTTGTGTTCGCCTATTAACAGGGGGCGCGGCCTAAATAATGTCAAACGTGTTCTGCCAGTCTCGAAATTTCATGTAGTGTAGAATGCGGCACTGTGTACTGCATGTTTATAGAATTTTTACACTTTGCATTTTTTTAGAATAAATAATTTAAGATATCCACATAGTAATTCATTCTAGTACCATTCTGATAGGAATCATTGGTTTCATGTGCTAAACTCAAGTATAAACCACAACACTTACAAGGAAACTAGCGAAACGAGAAATTCTTCGCAACTGTTGCCTCTATATGGGAATTGGACATACATCATGATGATCTTCTTCCCTCTCTCTCTTTCAATCTCCTCCTCTGCCCTCTCTTTGCTTATATCCTCCTCCTCTCCCCTCTCTTTGTCCATCAGCTTACCCATTTCTCTATGAGCATCTGTTCCTCGTCCTATCTCTTTCCACCTCCTCCTAACTCTTTTGTCTGTCCTTCTGCAGGTTCCCCTCTCTATGTCCATATCTCCCTCCCTCTGTCCTTTTCTCCCCTTCCGCTCGTGTATTGATATAGCCAATGAAACCTTGATTCGAAATTGAAGTCGCTTAAAAGAAATAGGTTAATACGTTGCGAACATTTACATACAGGGTACGAGAGAGACCTCCCCTGTTGCTGGATGTGTGAGGACAGTAGCTTCAAAGACAGTATTTTGCAAACAGGTAGAAATACGAAGTTATGCACGATTCAGATGCCAAAGCAGTATTCAAATCATAAGCTGATGAGCCGTAAATATAACTCTCCTGGTTTCTGTTGAAACCGAGAGGAAGAAAGCAAAACATTCCATAGTTATCAACACATATTTAAAATTATATATGAGGATATTGGATATATACGGAAGAAAAAAAAAATTGTCTAATGATTTAAAGACCTTGCTATCACATATAAACCTGACAGTTAGAAAGAAAAACAAACTGCACATTTTGACAGCACAGAATTTTCTTTTTGACAGTCATAAGATTTTGTAGCATGTTGGTCAGAAAGTTTTCGAGATTTTAGCTAAAAACGTTTCCCTATCATACTCTAATAAACAATCTGACAGATGTAAACTATATATTTCTTAAAACACAATGTACAGGTTTACTGTTAAAACCGACTATGAGAAAGAAAATGCTGTTCTGTGAAACTGTGCATTAAAAATATTTGCAGCCTCATGTTTATAAAAACATATGTAAAAATTTGAAAAATTGGTCATATATCCATGTATATAAAGGAATATGTTGCTGATGTCAGTCAGTATGTTTATTAGAATACGTTGTTATTAAAATCGCAAGTGAATCTGTCATGTACTTTTCGAGATTTCCTCTTTATGCATTATTGTATTTATATTTATATACCTTATATATCGAAAATAAGTAACCTTTGTCAGTCCAAACAGTTATCAGAATATAGTATAAAAATTTGAAGTAATCTGTGACGAGCTCTTCGAGATATTTGGTAGCAATGTTAAAGCTGATTTGTCTTTATATAATAGCTTGATTTTAAATATATATTTCTATACCATATATAGTGAATAGTATGTAGCGTATATATGTCTGAAGATTTATTTATATACATACATATTTTTAAAAAGCACCCTATGTCCATCTAAATGATAATTAGAATATAATGGAAAAATTTGAAGTAAATGGGTCAACTAATTTTGTAACACCTTTAAAAATTGACTTTTCTTTATACAGCAGTATAGGTATTTCGAATTACAATATGTATTATATGGACTATAATATATATTATTTTTTCAGTATGCCATATCTCCCATCTTTCTGAAATAAACTTAATAACAGTCATCATTTTGTAGAGTTTGTTCACCACTATTAATTTAAAGTTATTCCCTTCATTAAAAAACCTTTTTTTGAAGACATTTTTTAATAGTCAATGAACAAAGAGACATCTATTGAAAGTCTGTTCAAATAACATATACAGCTGGTACAGTTTTTTAGTTTCTTTACACAAGCATTGTCTATCATGTGATTTCTGTCATAAACATCAATGCTAAGAGTTTAGAAGCCGCCATTTTCTGACAATCTAATTTTACTATTATGCACAAAATATGATTGAAACTGTTTACTTTCTTTAAGCAAGCGTTGTGTACTGTGCAAACAAACTGAATTAAATCTGTGTTGATCGTCAACGGTAAATACCATTTACTTTTATAATTTAATATATTAAACTTTTAATTCATGATTACATATGACGATTACAACTTTATGTTACACTTCTGTTACCTTCAGAACCATAAATCTACATTCTTCTATATAACGTGCTTACTTTACAGCATTACGATGGTTTTATATACCATCAAATTCAATGCCACACCAATCAATGAACAAAATGTTTCTCGTTCTATTCGGCTCCAGTTCTATGTCAAAAACGATGATTTTACAACAGTTAATGAATACGTTATTTCCATTTTTTAGCTTGAATGGTAATGGCTTACCTCAGTTCTGATTCTGTCCAACATTAAGAAACCCAGATAGTCCTGAATTATTTGTTTTTCAAAAATTGATTTATATCTTATCTACATTCATTCACAAGGTTGTAAGGAAGAAAGTAAAAACAATTTTGAGTATTTATTTTTATTTAGTATTTCCAAAAATGGGCGTCCTTCCAGAAGAACGTCAGGACAATAAGGGAACATGTGTTTAAAGTATATGACATTGCACAATTAACTTGTTTTGGTTTCTATACTTTCAAATAAACATAAATAAATTTGAATTATGGGCTAAAACAGCTAATAAATACAAAAAACAAAGAAAATAACCTATACACATATTTTATGCACTAGTATGATAAGACAAAAAGCAACAAACATGAAGTGGTTCGTCACATTTTACACACATACATAGTAGTAGTTTTTTTGTGGCAACTTCTACATTTCAGCTGCTTCTTCTCTTTTGTTATCTCGTCCGTTGGTAATTCAGCAACATAATGTTCTCTTCCATCAAATATAGAATCTTGATTTGCCCTCTTACTAAGACATCCTCTGCTGGTAGTGACTCTTGTTACTTTCAAGAATTGCAGTGACAATTCGACGACGAAATGTCAGATGATCTATGGGTTATTCGTTATGCTTGTAAAGATCCCAGGCATTTTGCTCTGCAATGTCTATAAAATGTGCAGTGATCTGGAAATACCACTTTTTTCCTCTTATAGAGCATCTATATAGGGATTCATTTTGGTCAGTTCGATCTATGCCTCCCAAGTTAGGTTGAAGCACGCTAATCCTTTTCTTTTGTTCCCTGGAAAATCTTGCTACAGAGTGTAGTGGTGCACTCTGTCAAAGTTGGTGGCTACAGTAACAACATTGTTGTCATTCCAACGTACAATGGAAATCCCGGATGCTGAGTCAGAACAAATTTCATATGATCCTCTATTTTCTTTTATCATTTTATCTACAAATGATAGAGTACAATTCTTAACTCTGTTTCCTCTTATTGTTCCTGTTACTTCCACGCCCCTCTCTTCTAGGTCATGTAGCGCAGTAGCATTGAGCTGACTTGCTGGTAATTTATCTACACTTGGATTTTCTTCAGCACCCGAATCTTCATCTATTACGTCATCAGTTGAATTTAGAGAAGGGTGTAATGTTACATTCAGACCAGTATCAGGTATTTCCTCATCTTTTGATTCTAACATGTCCAAAAGTTCCATAAGTGTACATCGTTTTCTGTGAATACAAAATGACAACATATTACCCTGACGTCCTTCTGGAAGGACGGTTGAAAACATTATTGAATTACAACTGACGAAAACTTTCAATCGTAATATGAGCCCATAAATAATATAGGTTAATTCTTTAAGATATTATATGACAAGTTTCAGAATTATTGATGCAATATGAAAGAAAATATACATACCCATCGATGACAAGGTCAGTCAGTTCGTCCATGGTAAAATCGGCCCTATTTTCCAGACACAGTTTCTCACTCACTATAAACGACGGCGTCAAACTGACTGTCGCAGCGCGCAACTGACTCTGCCTACTTCATATCACAATGCGTCACAGTCCGTTGCAACAATGCATTATTCACAAAAATAAATAATTTCAACAGTGAGTTACGTCGTCCTTCCAGAAGGACGTCAGGGTTATCTGGGTTAAGAAAGAAACAACGTTCAATTGCACCTCGCAGAACTTTTTAACTCTTTAAATCCATCTCGTCAGTAGCTTTTAAAAAATGCTATTATTATGTCAATTTGATATCTTAACGCTGATCTAGCATTAATTAATGTTGTAACATTCGTGGTAACTCACTTTGGAGAATCTCTGCTAAATCCATTGAAACCTATTAAACGATGCTCATACCACGTATTAAGCTCTCTCTTTGAGAGACAACAGTTCTCAATAAAAATAGCCTTCGCTACGACCATTAACAAAGGATAAGGTCAAACGCTTTATTGGGCAAGACTGTATTTTAACAGAACCTGTTTTTTTACACACGGGCAGTTTTACACGGCTTTCTCATGAGTACGCTCATTCAGTGATATTTATATTTGTGCTGAAGACATATACAGCCAAAAAGTAAACGACGATCACATTATAACTACAAACATTCTTTTCAAAGAAGTTTCGTGAAATAAAAAAGTTTAAAAAACAAGATTAATCTGACAAAGACAATGTCTACTTTTTTATGTTTTGCACTTAACCATATTGTACATTATGAGGTCGAGTTTTTACGGTATACTAATATTTGTTCTACTGTTCAAAATAAAATATATTTCATTAATAAAAACTTGCATTTACTTATTTATCCAACAGCGTATTACCTATTGGCGACTGATCAGGATACAGTGCGAATTATTTGCGCAGGTCAAATACTTATCCGATACTTTCGAAAGAAGGTGCTGAACAAATTCATCCAGTACATTGTTTCTTACATTGTTTGGTTTATCATTCCTGCGCGTACACACTGACGCTCACTCATTTCATGTGCTGTCAGCCAACGAAATAGTCTACGGCCTCGCTATGAGTTCTATCCACCACGAGTCAAAGACGAACGAAAATCATCCATACGCAGATACTCTGCGAAACAGGGGGCTGTCCATCAGAACCTTGCGTGACAATAAGTGGCGCCTACCTTACTAATAAAGGGAAAGATACTATGCAGCTAAACTACCAAGTATCCTTGCACGACCGTAGTACCGTAGTACTCACTTGGTATGTACCGTAGGAAATTGCTGGTCACGACATTCCACCTCCGCTTTAACTACGGACGGTTCCGACTGCACCCCTTTCGGCTACGCGTGATTGATTCACCTCTATGCGATCGTGGAGCGGAGGATGACTTCTACCACATCATTTTCGACTGTCCATTACGAATTACTGCGGTACTTGGTGTTACGTGGACAACACCATCCTACCATAGTGCATCTACTACTTGAAGCGCAAGATGTGTCACTGTTTAAACACAAATAAACTGACGAGCCAGACTTAATAACTTGTTGGGCTATCTTTGTAACACAATATATCACCGATTCTGTGTACCATCGATTCTACAGTTCGTTGGAAGTTTCGTGGATCTGTGTGGCACCAGGCGTCTAGGCACAAGTCACATAACTCCCATAAATTACTGGCCGCCGGTTTGTGTACGTAGTGATGGCGCTGAATAGCGACCCAGTTGACAAGATTGGATTCACATTAGGCGAATTTGGTCATGACATTAACGTGATTTCACCATCATGCTACTCGCACCACAGCAGCACGATTCTAGCTTCAAGACGCCGGCAATTATACTGCTCAATGATGACATCGTCGTCAGGGAAGACAACAAGCACGAAGGGATGCAGGTGGTCCGCAACTGACCAGGTGCCTTCAGTTACTACCACAGGCCCTATGCATGTGCAGGAGAATGTCTATCATCGCACAAGACTGCTCCCACCAGCCTGCGGTGCACGTTTCGAGCACACGTTAGCCTGGATAACGGCATTTACCTGTGATTCAACCGACAAGTCGGCACGTTTAGAGTGAATGATACTTAATTGAAACCCTCAGCTACCGACAGGTGCCGTTGATACACCTCGATTGGGACAACTGAAAATGTGTGCCCTGACCGGGACTCAAACCCGGGATCTCCTGCTTACATGGCAGACGCTCTATCCATCTGAGCCACCGAAGACACATGAATAGTGCAACTGCAGGGACTTATCCCTTGCACGCTTCCCGTGAGACCCACATTCTGCCATGCAAGCAGGAGGTCCTGGGTTTGAGTCCCGGTCGGGGCACACATTTTCAGCTGTCCCCGTCGAGGTATATCAACAACACCTCTCGGCAGCTGAGAGTTTCAATTAATCATCATTTATTCTAGAGAAGCTGCACCGTCATCAATGGTATCTGTTCTTTCGAGAACATTACTATCTTCATATACGTTTAGAGTGGTACACACTCCAGTCTCAATGATCACGAGCCTACTACAACGACAATTGACGATGTCGGTGGGCCAACATATGAACACACTGGATCGTCTTCTGCGGAGCCACTTGTTGAACAGTGTGTGCTAAATGGTGTGCTCCGGAACACATGTGCGTCCACCAGCATTGTGCTCTTTTGCCAGAAGTGTCACCGATAGCCATTTATCCTACTTTACAGAGCAGACAAGTCTCCAAACCCCACGTTGTGTGAAGAGTCGTGGACGTCCGACCACTCAGCTCCTAATGGTAGTTTTACTGCCCTTCTATCACTTACCGAAGATGTTCACGACAGTAGTACGTTTCGAGATACTCGTTCACAGGCTCTGCGTAATACGAGGTGCATTCAAGTTCTAAGGCCTCCGATTTTTTTTCTCCGGACTGGAAAGAGATAGAAACATGCGCATTGTTTTAAAATGAGGCCGCGTTCATTGCCAATATGTCCCAGGGATGGCAGCACTGTACGGCAGATGGAATTTTACCGCCAGCGGCGAGAATGAGAACTGTTTTAAATACTTAAAATGGCGACGTTTTCCTTACTTGAACAGTGTGCAATCATTCGTTTTCTGAATTTGCGTGGTGTGAAACCAATTGAATGACAGTTGAAGGAGACATGTGGTGATGGAGTTATGGATGTGTCGAAAGTGCGTTCGTGGGTGCGACAGTTTAATGAAGGCAGAACATCGTGTGACAACAAACCGAAACAACCTCGGGCTCGCACAAGCCGGTCTGACGACATGATCGAGAAAGTGGAGAGAATTGTTTTGGGGGTCGCCGAATGACTGTTGAGCAGATCGCCTCCAGAGTTGGCATTTCTGTGGGTTCTGTGCACACAATCCTGCATGACGACCTGAAAATGCGAAAAGTGTCATCCAGGTGGGTGCCACGAATGCTGACGGATGACCACACGGCTGCCCGTGTGGCATGTTGCCAAGCAATGTTGACGCGCAACGACAGCATGAATGGGACTTTCTTTTCGTCGGTTGCGACAATGGATGAGATGTGGATGCCATTTTTCAATCCAGAAACAAAGCGCCAGTCAGCTCAATGGAAGCACACAGATTCACCGCCACCAAAAGAATTTCGGGTAACTGCCAGTACTGAAAAAATGATAGTGTCCATGTTCTGGGACAGCGAGGGCGTAATCCTTACCCATTGCGTTCCAAAGGGCACTACGGTAACAGGTGCAACCTACGAAAATGTTTTGAAGAACAAATTCCTTCCTGCACTGCAACAGAAACGTCCGGGAAGGGCTGCGCGTGTGCTGTTTCACCAAGACAACGCACCCGCACATCTAGCTAACGTTACGCAACAGTTTCTTCGTGATAACAACTTTGAAGTGATTCCTCATGCTCCCTACCCACCTGATCTGGCTCCTAGTGACTTTTGGCTTTTTCCTACAATGAAAGACACTCTCTGTGGCCGCACATTCACCAGCCGAGCTGCTATTGCCTCAGCGATTTTCCAGTGGTCAAAACAGACTCCTAAAGAAGCCTTCGCCGCTGCCATGGAATCATGGCGTCAGCGTTGTGAAAAATGTGTATGTCTGCAGGGCGATTACGTCGTGAAGTAACGCCAGTTTCATCGATTTCGGGTGAGTAGTTAATTAGAAAAAAAATCGGAGGCCTTAGAACTTGAATGCACCTCGTAATAATCTGCCCTTTCTCAAAGTCGCTCATCTCAGTGGATTTCCTCGCTTTTAGCGCATATCTTGACTCGTCGTGGATTGAAAAGGGGAAGTATGTGTGTCAAGCGCCATTTGCATTGAGCGAATGGTGTCCTGTTGAGCAGGTCCTTGCCCCCGTTCAGAATTACATTTTATACACACGTGCTCATCTTAGGTTCGCTTTCGCAGTCCAGGCGTGTGGAATGTAGTTTGGAGAAGAAATAATCGAGCAGTTAACACATGCATTCACGTCCGCCTTCAGTGTTGTCTGTGTCTGAGCTGTCTGAGCTGCCGGCATTGATATAAGGGGCTGCAGGCGAGGTGCCGAGTCTCGTCAACAACCACTGACACTTGCTCTCTTTCAACAATGGTCCGTGCTACATTCAGACCATACTCTGTACCGGGAGCCCTACACACTATGATCCTTTGTGTCTCAAGCACCAGCGTAACCACTGCACGGTCACTGTCATGTTCCCAGCGTTTGCAGCAATAACGTCTATTTATGAGCGATGGCTGTTTTCGTCCTGTGTCATGTTTAACGATGTCATATCTATTCTTTGGGTGCACACATAATTCATAGCTCGTGTGTTACATTGTCTAGATCTGTATTCAAGAATGTCTCTGGTCATTACGTTAGAACTACTTAACCCTAACTAACCTAAGGACATCACACACATCCATGCCCGAGGCAGGATTCGAACCTGCGACCGTAGCAGTTGCGTGGTTCCGGACTGAAGTGCCTAGAACAGCTCGGCCACCGTGGCTGGCTTCGTTTAACAAATGGCTCAAATGGCTCTGAGCACTACGGGACTTAACTGCTGAGGGCATCAGTTCCCCAGAACTTAGAACTACTTAAACCTAACCTAAGGACATCACACACAAGCACCCCCGAGGCAGGATTCGAACCTGCGACCGTAGCAGTTGCGTGGTTCCGGACTGAAGCGCCTAGAACCGCTCTGCCACCATGGCTGGCTTCGGTTAACAAATGGCTCAAGTGGCTCTGAGCACTATGGGACTTAACTGCTGAGGGCATCAGTTCTCCAGAACTTAGAACTACTTAAACCTAACTAACCTAAGGACATCACACACATGCACCCCCGAGGCAGGAATCGAACCTGCGACCGTACCAGTCGCGCGATTCCGGAATGAAGCACCTATAACCGCTCGGCCACCGCTGCCGGCAAACATGGGACACACGATTTCGGAAATCGTTAGGGAAATCAGTATTCCGAGATCCACAGTCTGAAGAGCGTGCCGAGAATACCAAACTTTCCGAGAATACCAGACTTCAGGCATTGCCTCTCACCACAGACAACGCAGCGCCCAAAGGCCTTCACGTAATGACCATGAGCAGCGGCATTTGGGTAGAGTTTTTAGTACTAAGAGACAAGCAACGCTGCATGAAATAATTGCAGAAATCAATGTTCGACGTACGACGGACGCATCCGTCAGGACAGTGCGCGAAGTCTGACAGTGATAGGCTACGGCAGCAGACGAACGGCGCAAACGCCTTTGTTAACAGCACGAGTCGACTGCAGCGCCTCTTCTATGCTCGTGACCACATCGGTTGGACCCTAGACGACTGGAAAAACGTGGCCTGGTCACATGAGTTCCGTTTCCAAGTGGTGAGAGCGGATGGTAGAGTAAGAGTGTGGTGCAGAGCCCACGAACCCACGTTGTCAACAAGGCAATATGCAAGCTGGTGGTGGCTCCATAATGATTTAGGCCGTGTTTGGGTGGAATTGACTGGTTTCTCTGGTCAAATTAACCGAACTTTGACTGGAAAAGATGTATTGAAAGGGTACAGTACCGCCCGACATTGAAAATAGGTACAACATACTTCATTATTTTTGTCAGAACAACACATTTTTTTTGTAAAATAACTCAATTTCAATTAATACAGCGAAGCCGGATACCAGTGTGGGAAAGAATGACAATTTATTTATTTAATTGATCACATGTGCACTCCCACAAAGTAAATCCCTACATCCAGTTTGGAGAGATCTGTGAAATGAATGAATGTATGGTCGTCTGCTAACCGCAGATAGTGAATGTGAATATATGATCATCTTTGAGTCGATCCTTTGGCCACCTTTGGTGGGACCAAAGAGATGAAATTTACCAGAGCTTTGAGCGCCTGAAATGTGGCTGACCAATACGATAGCAAGGTACTTCCCCCACCTCGACAGAGATGGGAGAGGACCTAGAGAACGGCCATGTTTCAGCACTCTGCCGCTGGATCTTGTGCTGTTAAGACCTGTTTTAGTTGTGCTCCGTAATGACGAAAGAGTGGAGACATGGTATGCATGTGGAATATTTAAGAGTAGTTTGAAATAATAATTTCTCTATTTCAGGAACTTTTGTGGGGAGAATTAAATGTCAGGCAGGTAATATTAAAAGGATTGTAGTAATCTTCGGAAGTGACCAACGGTCACAATGAAACCACGTGTAGCAATAAGTTGAAATACTTCCGTGTGCTTAAGTTAAGCTGAATTACTAGCGTGTGTACAATAAGTTGAAATATTTGAGAAATAGCGGGTGTGCCATAAGTTGAAATATTTAATAAATGGCGTGTGCAGGACTTGAAATTAGAGACGAGTACTTCCACGTGGTGAGTACTGTGTGAGTCTCAATCTGTGTATGAGACAAAGGATAAAGAGAAGTACTCGTCCATGGTATCAGTTGAGGACTCGCGTGTGTGATGTTCTTAATATTACTTTGCATGATATGATTCTGTGTGACGCTAGATTTAAACTCTGAGAGAGAATCAACGTGAGTCGGCCGTCTATCCAGCAACGCCACTTGGCTTGCATTGCACAGGAAGACGTGCAAATATCTCCAGAGTTCACAGTAGGAAAGTAGAATTACGAAGTGGGGCAGTGTCGTGTGGAACTGGGATAAATATTAATTGAAGTGGGAAAGCTGAAAGTGATAATGTTGTGACCATTCTCTGTGTAGTATTTCATGTTGTAGTGTGGTGTATGTCATGTAATTTGGGTATGTGTGGTTTGCATGGGAGAGTAGCGAGGTAGTTACAAAACATTAGTGGGTTATGCTTGTTCCTTCGGTACCGCTCGGTCTGGAGGAAAGTTTCGTGGTGATGATTGTGAGAGTCGAAGTGTGAGGTATAATAAAAGATCCACCATCCTATCCAGAAAGTGCACAGTAGCGTTAAAATAATTACGAGACCATAATATAGAGATTCACCATTGTAAAGCCATGCCCACTGGGCGGAATTTCTCATGTGTTATTGTTGTAGGTTGTAGAATTTGTGTGTTTAGGTTAGAGAATTTATCGGAATAAATAAGATAGTGAAAAGAAAAATATTGGTGGATTTTTCCTTCGAATTGTATGTTGTCATAATGTCCTGAATTTATAATGTGTGCGCCATTCATATTCAATGCGGTGGCCACGTGTTGACAAAAGCCGTTAAATAAAAGACAAAAAGAAAATGTGGTATTGCCAGTGCGTAGTGTACAGTCAGAGTTCTGTAAATTACTGATAGTCAGACGCGTGTTTCCGTTGCGTATTAATCATATAGGAGGATAACTGGTAACTTAAGTGTGAGTACTAGAGTTCATGTTACTCGATAAATAAGAATGAATCCACTCGCTTGGCAGACCACTCATCTTGCAGGCCTGACTGCTTGATGCCGCAGTATGAGCAAGGCATGTGGGTGCCTCTCAGTATGTTTGGCTACTTGAAGACCATTTGCACCATTCATAGATGTCATGTTCCCAAACAAAGACGTATGTCACCGGGCCACAACTGTCCGCGATTCATTTGAAGAACGTTCTGGACAATTCGAGCGAATGATTTGGCTACCCACATCGTCAACACGCATTCCTCGAACATTTATGCGACATAATCGAGGTGTCAGTTCGAGTACAGCATCCTGTACCGGTAATACTTTCGGAATTATGGACGGCTATAGAGGCAACACGGCCCAGTATTTCTGCAGGGGACTTCCAACGACTTGCTGAGTTCATGCCACGTCGATCTGCTGCCCTACGCCGAGGAATAGGAGGCCCGACATGTTATTAGTAAGTGTCCCATCACTTTTGTCGACTCTCTGTATATTTGCATCATCATCCCATTAGCGCCCCACTGTTTTACTCAATTCATGTAATTTACAGTATTTACGAACTCTCAGGACACAAGACTACCGTGCTGGATTTCAGTTTTGCCAGTGGACTGTTGACAGAATGCTGAAAATCCGCAGTTCTTTGAATAGGATAGGTTTTGCAGACAGTAGCATAATAAATGTAAGTAGATTGTTTAGGTTTTTATGTTGGTAACGCCACGTAGCGCTCTATATGAAACTCACTGACTGTGCTGTGTCAAGTCTGGGGCTGGTTTGCATTGTTGGAATATTCGCTATTGTAGTGTTGGGCAGTTGGATGTCAAGAGCGCGTAGCGTTGCGCAGTTGGAGGTGAGCCGCCAGCAGTGGTGGATGTGGGGAGCGAGATGGCAGAATTTTGAGAGCGGACGATCTGGACGTGTTTCCATTAGAAAGAGTAAATTTTTTGTACTGTATATCATGAACTGATATATATGTTATGAATTTTGAACATTATTAAGGTAAATACATTGTTTGTTCTCTAATAAAATCTTTCATTTGCTAACTATACCTATCAGTAGTTAGTGCCTTCAGCAGTTAGAATCTTTCATTTAGATGGCAGTATTGGCGCTCGCTCTATTGCAGTAGTTCGAGTATCGAAGATTTTTGTGAGGTAAGTGATTCATGAAAGTTATAGGTTATTGTTAGTCAGGGCCATTCTTTTGTAGGGATAATTGAAAGTCAGATTGCGTTGCGCTAAAAATATTGTGTGTCAGTTTACTGTTGATCAGAATAAGTAAAGAGAGAAACGTCTGAGTACATTCAGTTCTGCTCAGCTGTTTGAAAATGAAATAACGTAAGAGGTTTATCAGCACAGTCATTCATTAATTTTTCTAAGGGGACGTTTCATAAAGTACGTTAGTAAGCAAGTGCGGGCACATGCAAATTCTAAAGCGTTTGCAGAAGCAAGGCAATAGGTTTGCTTTAGTAGGACAGGAATTGCAGACGAGTGACTCCTAAAGCTGTAACATTACCAGACTATTGAACAGGTGCTGTTTATCGGCAATTTGTGAGCGCAAAATATACGAACTATTCGTGAACGTTTATCCTTCCAGAAAGACAACAAATATAGTTTACGCCCACTGTGGCTCCAATTTATCTTCTACTCTACTACCTAATACAAACGTTTAATGAGCATTGGAACGGTCAAGGAGTTAGTATGTCATTCCCTTATATTTATCGCTATGGAGAGTTGATGTTAGTCAAATGCCTTCTAAACGACAAATACGCCATTATCAACACCTCACTGAGTTCGAAGAAGGTCCTGTAATAGCGCTACGAGAAGCTGTATGTTCCTTCGCAGTACTGCAGAAAAAAGTGGCAGAATGGAGCCATTGTACCTGCTGTGTTGGCAGAAGAGCCAACACCATGTTGCTAGAGGAGGCCGAAATGCACGCGTTTAATTACACGCAGACTGGCGTGAGGTCTGGAACAGTTAAGGGAATTTTTAGTAGCAAATAAAGTACGTAGTTGATGTAATACTTAACTTTAATCCATAACCGTAGAACATCGGTCTGACGGTACAGTAATAAGAAGCTCAATATAAATTGGTAATGGCGCCTTGCTAGGTCGTAGCAAATGACGTAGCTGAAGGCTATGCTAACTATCGTCTCGGCAAATGAGAGCGTATTTGTCAGTATAGCATCGCTAGCAAAGGCTGCTGTACAACTGGGGCGAGTGCTAGGAAGTCTCTCTAGACCTGCCGTGTGGTGGCGCTCGGTCTGCAATCACTGACAGTGGCGACACGCGGGTCCGACGTATACTAACGGACCGCGGCCGATTTAAAGGCTACCACCTAGCAAGTGTGGTGTCTGGCGGTGACACCACAGTACCTGAGTGCTGCCAGCGGTGGTCACAGGAAGGTACGGTCGCAAGAAGACTGGTCTTCGGACGGCCGCGTGGCACTACCGAGAGGGAAGATCATCGTGTTTGGCGTATGGCTCTGGCGTATCGTACTGCATCTGCATCATCAATCTAAGCAGCAGTTGGCATCACAGTGAAACAACTAACTTTTGTACATCGGTTACATCAAGGGCAACTCCGAGCCAGACGCCATGTAACATGCATTCAACTGACCCAAGCCACCGCCATTTGAGGTTTTGGCGGTGTCAACCGAGAGCTCATTGCAGGAAGGTTGGAGGCCTATTGCGTTTTCTGATCAAATGTGGTTCTGACTCGGTGCCAGTGATGTCCGTGCGTTGGTTACAAGGATCCAGGTGAGCGCCTGCAACCAATTTGTCTGTGGCCTAGACCCATGGAACCAACACCGGGAGTCACGGTCTTGGGTGCGATCTCGCATAAGAGCAAGAGCCTCTCGTAGTTATGCCACGCGCCTGATTGCAAATTTGTGCGTCAGTCTGGTGATTCGGCGTGTTGTTTGCCATTCATGAAAAGCATTCCAGGGAGTGTTTTCCAACAAGATAAAGCTCGATCGCAGACAGCTGTTGTAACCCAACATGCTCTACAGAGTGTCAACATGCCTTGGCCTGCTCGGTCACCAGACTTGTCTCCAATCGAGCACAAGTGCATCATCTTCGGACGTCAACTGCAGCGTCACCCGCAACCAGTGTTCACCGTCCCTGTATTGGCCGACCAAGTGCAACAGGCATGGAACTCCATCCAGCACCTGTACAACACCATGCATGCTCGTTTGCTTGCTTGCATTCAACATTCTCGCGGTTGCACTGCTTTTTAATGTACCAGAATTTCACATTTGCAATCATTTATCTCACACTTACATTATTCTATGATCTTGCAATGTTAATCGACTTAAATACGTTACTTAGACATATGTATTCCAGAAATTTCCTTAAGCCACATGAATTATTTTTTGGTATTGCAATTTTTCCGTCAGTGTAAATTAAAGTGTTAAGAAGTCTTTCTCTCTAAGTATTTCTCTGGAATTAAGCGGGCGATAAACAACTCAGAGAAGAATTGAATAAAACCTTTTCAAATTGGCGCTACATAAAGAACTTTGAGAATCAGATGGGAATGTCAGACAACCGTTGAAGAGTACTGGACTCAATTAGGGAGAACAGATCTTCACTTCGTAATTTGGCTAAATGATGCGAACAGGTGATAGGAGACTCCTGACACATCTTGGAACAGTCAGTTTCATAATGGAGGGCAGTGTGTGAAACAAAAACTGTAGTGGGAGACCGTGGATTGAATACCCTGCTGCAAATGGATGTACTTAGTGGAGACACAAAAGCTCTGTTAGAGAAGGTAAATTGGAAGACAGATTTGATTCCAGGACTCCTGTAGAGAAAATCGCTTACAAGACGCTACTGTGACCAATTCTGAAGCACTGCTTCAGTGTTTGGAATACTATTCAAGTAGGAAAGATAGCAGAGATCGAACTATTCACAGATGCGTTACTAGGACCTGTAACAGGTCAGTATAATCCATACGAAGGTTTAATAGAAATGCTAGGAGATCTTAAATGGAGATTCTTAGAACAATGGTGACATTTTCTCGATAAATCCTGTTAGATAAATCTAGAGAAGCTGTATTCTGCTGTCATCACTTTATTCCGCGCAGGTATTATTATAAGAAGAAACGCGAGATCCCTCCGCGAACAGAGGCAGACATTTCTTCCTCGTTCAAGGGTCGAATCGGATAAGACAGAAAATCGATAATACTGGAACAAACTACCCTCCGACACACGCTACACAATGGAGGCACACAACATACATATATCTAGAACGGTAAGCTTTCGCGCTACTGTGCCCATGTCCGCGACAACATTTTGCAACCGGAACTCGCTGATGAGTAATTTTACACATACAGCGAGTTAAGATTACGTCGAACCGTCTTTGTGGACGCAGTAAATTCAATAGCGGTTAGTATATTTACATTGTACCTTGTTGTTGTCTCACTGTTACAAAAACTAATTAAGAGAATTTTCGTAATTGATTCTGAAAATTGTGGTTCCAAACGTAAATACTGTCCTCCTTGAACTGCTTGTCCTGGCTAACCAGTTACGCTCCTCAACTGGGGCGTTGTATCGTTGATTATGACCCGTCGGCTACGCATTCTGTTAGTTACAATCCAATCAAATGTATCTCAAGATCATAGTACATGATTTCAAAGTGTATCTAAGAAATTTCAGCGCTAATTTATGGTCACTTGTACTTTTAAGAGAACTGAGAAATTATAATGTGTAGTAAGGCTCTGAATATAGAATATACACCATAAATAAATATTTACGTCTAATTTGGCAAGCAACATCAGTTTTGCAGTAACGATATCAATCACTAAATAAGCAATTTGCATTTCATTAAGTACTTAATTTATTGTTCTGTGTTTCAAGAGACACCTCATAATCAGGCGAGTATTGCTATAGTATTAACACAAATCATTATAAAAAGATATTCTGCGTAAATGTATGGATGTTTTGCGACTGACAGTATCATCAAGAAAACTAATTTTTTTATGTTGCAATCAATGTACGTGTCACATAGCAACGAATATTCAAAGCGACGGCGGCTTTGCTCAGATTTGGAACATCATCATGTATCTCACACAGCACGATTGCTTTAATCCAGATTTTTCTAGCTCTCAAGGAAACGTATTTGGGACGCGTTTTAGTTTCTGTATCTGCTTTATCTGCAGCGATAATCGTGCATCCGACAAGCGTACTCGCTGCGTGCTAAAAACGAGCTTTACGTCAGTGGAATGTCCATGAAATTATATAAAGTAAGAGCAGAAGTAAACGTGAAAATGGACAAGAACCCACGTTCTAGATCTTTCATGTGCTGGAGGGAGTCAAAATAGGCCTACATGCTGGTAGGTAGTCAATGGGAACTACACAGAAAGTAAAAGGACGATGTCAGTTGCCTCGCCTTTATCAAAATCATTAAAGGCGAAACATTAACTCATATGGATTGGGATGTGGGAAGAAGTGCCCTCGAAATTGTAGAGGAAAGGAAGGTGACACCCGCCCGGAAAAGTTGTTGCCAACTTGGTTTCCACTGCCTTGAACCAAATGCAATCAGCGAAGTTTGTTTTTGTACACATTTTATGACATATTCTCACCTTATCTTTCTCAGAGTTTCGATTTAGGGATTACTAAAGGAGGTCATTAGCTCACTGCCTGCCAGTGACACCCGTTGTTACCTTTTGCACAAGCCTCACAGCAAAAGCGTATTTCTTCTTGTTCTTAATTTTTTACTGCTTATTCGGCAGAGTTTGTTTCATAATACTTGTTTTTAAGGTTGGTTACAAGATAATACTACCTTCCAGTATGTTACGTAAATATGTTGCATGACATCAGTTTTTAGGCCGGCAGACGCCGTTAATTGAATTTTGAAATTAACAAACCACTTAAAAAGAAAACTTTAAGTGTTTTTGGTGCCGCACGTAGTCTACAACAACATTTTTTTTTAATGTAATGGTGTCACACATCACAAATCGTGAAGCTTCGTGTGCAAGAGGCAGAAATGGGACTAAGAGCTTCTAGGGTAATCTGAAATTTCTGAGCAAATTTATAAACAAAAGTACTGAATTAATTTTCATCTATTACGTAGGATTGTTTATTAACAAACACAAATTTAAAGAATTTAGTGCGAACCTCGATATTCCACTTCACTTTAAAAAAATTACTGGCTACAGGGATGTCGCATCTCACAAATAAGTTAATATCGAGTTTCATTCTTGATAATCATATGCTAGGATCACAATGAGTCTATTTAGTAAGTCCGCATCTACATCAACAGACATATTCTGCACTGCAGAGGGACTTGTGTATAGAGTCTGTATGACGATGTAATTCTAACGGGAATAACTGCTGCTGTAGTCATACAACACAAAGTTTTTTTTCGTTTTGTGAAGTGTATAATTTTATATTTCTGTACAGAGCACAAACTCGTCCTGTACAAGTAGATAGCGATAAATGATATTTCAAGTTTTTTCTTTCTACTATTAAGCAATACAATTATCGAAAAAACATGCCCAAAAGTTCACAGTCTTTTAGCTTCTTGAATATTTGATTGACAGATCAGCCTTTAGCTGCTTCTGTCCAGTTCCCTTATTCTACAGAAGCGATTTTTCAACATCGCTCACATGTTGTCCAGCACTTCCATCATCGTAGCTCATACACACCGTACGTGGAAGTTTATTGTGTTTAAAGTAGCGAAAATGTACGAGTAGCAAACGATATTTAGGAGCTAGGTGCCGTCATGTAAACGGCGCTACAGATAGAAATTGTTCCTCAGAAACAGTGAACACATTCTAACTCGCTAAAAGGAAATATGTTCACATTTTGTTTCTAGATTACCAGCGATCTTTGAAATTCGGTAATGTTTGTTCAAGCGTGCTCTTCATGTATCAACAGAGAAGTTCGAACGATCTCGAATTTGAAGCGAAACTCTGAATAAACTTTAAAATTTTTAGTAGGGTATATAGTTTCTCTCTCTCTCTCTCTCTCTCTCTCTCTCTCTCTCTCTCTCTCTCTCTCTCCCTCTTTTGTTCTCACGCTCTCTGTAAGTGTGTGTGTGTGTGTGTGTGTGTGTGTGTGTGTGTGTGTGCGTGCGCGTTCGTGTGTGCGTGTTTCGTGTTACGTGTGTTAGGTACCATTTCATAAAGAAGTCCTGCATGAAGGAAAATGTGTAAAAGAAAGAATGAAGATTACAGTTAAGCGTACCATCGACAAGGAGGCCATCAGAGACGGAACACAAGCTCTCCTTAGTGAAGGATACGGAAGGAAATCAACGGCGACCTTTGAAAGAAACCATCCAGGCATTTGGCTTAATTTGATTAGGGAAATTATGAAAAAGGTAAATATTCACAGATTAATCAGTGTGGAGTTCATAAGCCAAGAATATTAGTTATGAAATTACATTTCATTATCAATTCAAAATAAAAAAAGTTGGCAATCTGCTTTTGTGTGGCAGAATGTTACGGAGCGTGGTGTTATGCTTACACACGGACTTGCCGATTGGGAGCCCTGAGGCTTCATTTGAGATACGTGAGCAATGACTGTCAGAGGTTCATTTTTTCTATGTTGCTATTTTCGTCAGTCCTGTACTTACCTCTTCACCTCAGAGCAGCACTTGCACCTACATCCTCAACTGTTTACTGGATATATCTTACAGCCTCTGTCTTACCCTACAGTTTTCATCCTCTACAGTTCCCTGAGGCACCATGGGATTGTTCCTCGACGTCCTGAGACAGTGCTATCATCCTGTCGATGACAATGTTCCCTTGACGTACTCCTCCACACCGGTTCTGCGTAGAAGCTCCTAATTTCTTATGTTAATAGTTCCCTTCATTATAAACATCCTTCAGTAGCACTACATCTCAAACGATTCGTTTCTATTTTTTTTCTAGTTATCACACAATCCGCGATTCTCTCACAAATAGTACTTACACCGCATGTATATTCTCAGATACTCCTTGTTTAAACAAATTACTACTCCCAGTGAATTCTTTGTTTACCAGTCTAGTGAAATTTTTCAAGTGCTCCTTGCTTCGTCCGTCACGTGGTGTTCCGCTTCCAGGCACCAGAAACCATTCGTGGTCCCCAACTTTGGTGTCAACTTTATCGCTAATCATATTTCTGCTTGTCCACGTTCCCCGAGTCATTCTTCTGTTTGCCGGCCGTTGTGGCCGAGCGGTTCTAGGCGCTTCAGTCCGGAACCGCACGACCGCTACGGTCTCAGGGTCGAATCCTGCCTCGGTCATTGATGTGTGTAATGTCCTTAGGTTAGTTAGGTTTAAGTAGTTCTAAGTTCTATGGCACTGATGACCTCAGATATTAAGTCCCATAGTGCTCAGAGCCATTTGAACCATTTTTTTCTGTTTACTCTCAGTTCACAGCATAATCAGCTACATAGTCTTTCGCCTACCTGTCGTGATGGTAGGGTTTACCTCGTAGAGTGCTCCGTTACGTTAGTGCGAATGCAGAGACAGATTGCGGTCGTCGATGCTCATACATTGAAGAGCCACAACATTACCACCACATGCTCAATAGCTTGTTTGTCCGTCTTTCGAACAAGATACTTCACCGAGTCTGCGTATTACTGATCCGACAGTTTGTTGGTAGGTTTGTGGAGGTATGTGGGATTAGCTGTCTACGCACGGGTCATGTAATTGGTGTAAATAACGGGCCGCTGATTGGCTTACGCGGTAATGTCACCCGATAGCGACGCAGAGGGATTCCATAGGATTTACATCAGGCGAATATGGTCTCCCGAGACACTGACGTGAGTTCACTATAATGCTCCTCCAATCACTAGGAAGGTTCTATCTCCGAGACACGGATAGTTACACTGTTGTTGGCCGCGGTGGCCGAGCGGTTCTAGAGCGACAGTCTGGAACGGCGCGACCACTACGGTCGCAGGTTCGAATCCTGCCTCGGGCATGGATGTGTGTGATGTCCTTAGGTTAGTTAGGTTTAAGTAGTTCCAAGTTCTAGGGGACTGATGACCTCAGAAGTTAAGTCCCATAGTGCTCAGAGCCATTTGAACCATTTTTAGTTACACTGTTGAAAGATGACAACGCCGTCGGGGAAAACATCAAGCATGAATGGATCTTATAGGTGATTCGCAACTGTTAGCTTATCTTTGATTAATACCACATGTCTCATGCAATCGCAGGAGAATGTTTCCCACAGCATAATACCGTAGCCACCAGGCTGCGTCCGAGGCGGGCTGCACGTTTCGAGCAGCCATTCATTTCGATGGCGGCTTTGGTGGAGACGATCATCGACCTAGCGTTACAAAAATATTAATCTAGTGTAGCAAAAATGTTATTCACCCGAAGTGCCAACACATTTCCTTTGATCGACAGACGAATCCCGATGGTCCCGTGGCCCCTGCAGTCGTTATTAACAATATCGTTGAATCAATTTGTAAACGCGTAAGGGTGGTCTGCTGCGGAGCTCCATGTTCAACAATGTACGATGAACGGTGTGCTCCTAAACACCTGTGGGTGCTCCAGCATTGTGCTCCTTTGGCAGAGGTGCCACAGAGATCTATCATACTTCACAGAGCAGACAAACCTCCGAACCCCACGTTCAGTGCAGAGTCGTGAACGCCCTAGCATTTAGCACATAGCAATAGTTTCAGTGTCCTTCTTCCTTCTTCCATGGATGTTCACGACAGTAGCACGTGGACATTCGACCAGCTTCGCCGTTTACGAGATACTCGTTCACAGGCTTTCTGTAATAATAATCAGTCGTTTGACAAAGTAGGTTATCTCCGTGGATTTCCCCATTTGCAGACCATACCTTCGCTTGGGTGATCCCCATCCGTCACTTTTGCGATTACACACTTTGCATTACGGCGATTACACACTTTGCATTACGCTCCACGTGCCGACAACGTCATCAGACTGCACCCAGCCTCACTGTGGGCAGTGGTCATAATGTTTTGGCTAATCAGTGTATCTATTAGTGCTCCTCATCGTGCCTCCTCTTTAGGGTGGTCGAACTTCTCACAAAAAGATTTGTAAGCAATAGGGGAGGACGGATAATGTACAATATGTAAAAGAACCGTGAAGGAAAAATAAGGACTGAAGACCGAAAACGGATTGCTCGAATTAGAAAGGGTATACGACAGGAATATAACCCTTCGCCCCTACTGCTCAGTCAGTACATTGAAGACTCCATAACAGAAAGGTTGAAGAATGGACAAACGAACAATGAAAATCGATTCAACATTTGTAGAATGGTTAGAAAGGACACAACCACACTGGTATGGTCGAATGTCACATATTGATGGTAAGGGAATATCCCACAAAGAGCGAGTATGGCGACCTGCAGCGATGTGGAAAAGAGGCAGACATTCCTAGGAACGCAATAGTTACAGAGAAGAAGCAGGAAAGACAGCTAACTGGAGATGCTTAGGTAGGCGACAAACGATGCCAATGTGGTTCTTCTACTGGACGTGTCCATACGTGGCGAGATTTGAGAGCACGTAATGCACTCAGCAACATTGTCGAGCATCATCGTTTTGATGATCCAGGCGTTATGGCGTGGCTAGGGACGATGTTACATGGGTGCACTGACTTCCGCCGGCCAGAGTGGCCGAGCGGTTCTAAGCGCTTCAGTCTGGAACCACGACCGCTACGGTCGCAGGTTCGAATCCTGCTTCCGGCATGGATGTGTCTGATGTCCTTAGGTTAGTTAGGTTTAAGTAGTTCCAAGTTCTGGGGGACTGATGACCTAAGATGTTAAGTCCCATAGTGCTCAGAGCCATTTGAATCATTTTTGCACTGACTTCCAAATCTTTTGAACACGGCTCACTCAGCGCTCAGTGTCATTGTGATATTATATTCTCCTTCCTCACTTGTCTATTTTCAGGGGTGCATTCAACCAGGTCTCAATTTTTATGGATGACACTGAGCCATCGCACCGAACAGTGCAGGAGAGCAGCTCTTGGAACGAGAAGATGTTCGATGAGTGGACTGGCCTGCTCGTAACCCGCGACCTGAATCTGAACGAGCGCGAGTGGGGTGCTTTGTGGACACGTACAGCCACACGGAAAGACGCACCAATGGCAATCTAGCTGTTGTCAAGGGCACTGGTGGAGTAATGGAACGCTGTACCACGTGAGCCTCTCACTAACCGTGTGGTCAGCGTGGCAACACGTTTCAGATCATGCACTTAAGTCCCTGATTATCACGGCATCTATTAAGAACCACGTTACTTTTATGCGGCGTCAAATATTTGTAAATTCATTGAAGAATTCACTTACCTTTATACGTAAGTCAGAGACAAATTAGGGTAGGGTAACGACACAATAAAATTTCAGTGTTAATAATCTGAGCACATGATTTTAATATGATGCTTAGCAGCACGCCGCTACTGTAGTTTGCGATCGACAGCAGTGCCGCAATGAGAACTCCGGTCGTAAAGCGGAATTTATAACAACAAAACCAAAATCCCGCCACAATCCCAACTGTTATCTGAGCTGTGGTACACTCGCCAAATACACTCAGGATTCACATGCAAGTCTCTTTATTACCACTGCAGGCGGTTTAATCTCAGTAATCCGCGTCTTCGTACATGTTTTCCTTAAAAATCTAGCTGTTTTGTCAGGGACTAGCGCGAAACATAACCTTTATTGTACACATGGTAAGTGCACGCCAAAAGGCGGTTACATCATTATAGACGTCAAAATACATTGATTTATTCTGTAATCATAATATCTTACGTTTCTCAGAGAAGACAAGGGGTCCAGGAAAAAGGAAATACGAAAAACCGCCGACGGCAAACATTTCCAGTGCTTCTTCTTTAGAATGTTAGAAGGAAGTACATTCTATAAATTTCGACCTTTAAGAGAAGTTTAAATACATGAATTAATCCTACTTATACTGAAGAAAACATGTGCTTTTATCTACAAATGTCTGATTACCAGACATTGCTTGTTTACTTATTTATTCCAACTTCCCTTGAAAGGAAAAAGAAATCAGATATATATTGCATTTGAAACCAAAAATCAACTAGAAAACTACATCTCTTCATTACGATATATTTCTAAGGAGATACAGGGATAGCTAAATGAGTTATCGTATGTTTATTGGTTCTATGGAGTTCTGTTACTTTGAATAGTAATATCACTCGTCCCACAAGGTTCAGTAGTAGGTCCTATATTCATACCATTGTTTACAAACGGTTTGTCATCAGTTTTGTCCTACTGCAAGTACCACATGCACGCTGATGACCTCTATTGTACCTGAAATACCTATCGATCACCTTAATACCGACATGTGTGCACCATGAATATGGGTGCAGGATACAGGCTTAAAGCTCAACCCATCCAAAACCTGGCCGGTACCCGTCGGTCATTCTAGGCTCATTAGCCCGAATTATCGGGAATCCCTATCACCTTTAACCGTTAATGGGGAAAATATGAACTCCTCTTCTTCAGCATAGAGTGTAGCAGTAAAACAGATGAAAATCTGTACTGGACTGAGCAGGTAACTGCAGTGTCTAAGAAAGAATCAGCATCTCTCCATGTTCTACAAAAACGTAAAAAGCTTATTTCTCTTCACCTGGAGAAGAGACCTGTACAAACATTTAACATTGCAATCATTGATTACAGCGGTGTTATCCTGCAAAGCATTTCTCAGGAAGGCTCATGGCGCTAGAAACTGGTTATTAAGGCTTTTGTTCGTTAGATCTGTGATGTTCTAGCCTTTGATCATATTTCACCATCATATGCTATCCTAGCAGCATGCAGACAAGCGCAGAGGTTTCTTCTCTACCGTCTTATCAACGTGTACTCTCCCCCATATCCCTTCTCGACCTTAACGCTCTTGTCTGAAACACATTACAGAAACACTCGTTCCCATGAGAGCAACATCGTTTCTTTCCCACTCCACCGTCCAACCACTTTTTTCGAAGTCCGCCTCAGTAACAGGGACCCGACTCTGGAATAATCTCCTGTAGCATATTAGAGAACTGAATAACATATCCAGCTTCAGAACACAGTTAATGACATATCCGCAAAAGCGACAGTAACGATTAACATCGTCCCTGTACGCATTCGTTATCCTGTACATCCGTCTTCCCAACCTGGTTTTCCTCATTAACCTGTGTTCTTAGCCGATGCAGCATCTTTAAATTTCCTTTCGTCATAACCTATTATATCAGAAAGCATTTATTTTGTACACCTAAAGCCGCTCGGGATTAGCCGAGCGGTCTTAGGCGCTGCAGTCATGGACTTTGGGGCTGGTTCCGGCGGAGGTTCGAGTCCTCCCTCGGGCATGGGTGTGTGTGTGTGTTCGTCCTTAGGATAATTTAGTTTAAGTAGTGTGTAAGCTTAGGGACTTATGACCTTAGCAGTGAAGTCCCATAAGATGTCACACACATTTGAACATTTTTGTACACCTATAAATTCTTTTTATGTTTGGCACTATAAATACTGCTATTATTGTACTTATTATTATTATTATTATTATTATTAGCGACAGTAGCAACAGTAGTACAAGTACTGGCAGTGTTGATTTTATTAGTTCATAGTCAGTATTACTTTCTCACATTATCACTATAAACACTTTAATCATTTTAATACTATTTGTCATACTAAAATTGTTATTTCTTAGGTAACTATGACGTAAACACGGTACTCTATGCGTGAAACCCTAGTCTGATGTAGGAGTGTGCCTAATGGTACTAATCAGATCAGGTTCAATACATAAATAAATAAATAAATGTAGAGTATCCAAAACGTTTTGTAGAATTATATTAGTTCCATTCGACTAAGAATGGTGATCTGAAATTACGCTGAAATTCCAGTTAAACACTACAGTTGTCTTGTAGCGCCATTCTAGTATCCTGACGCAAGAAGAGAATAGAAGCTGGTTGTGATTAACGGTGAAGATTAAATGGGTATATCGGATACGTAATGAAGACGTACAGTATCTAAATGGGGAGAAAAGAAGATTATACCTTAACTTGATTAAAACAAGGAGTCTGTTGAATTGACAGATCCTGCTGCATCGATGAATTGTCACTTTGTTCAAAAATGGCTCTGAGCACTATGGCACTCAACATCTATGGTCATCAGTTCCCTAGAACTTACAACTACTTAAACCTAACTAACCTAAGGACATCACACAACACCCAGTCGTCACGAGGCAGAGAAAATCCCTGACCCTCGCCGGGAATCGAACCCGGGAACCCCGGTGCGGGAAGCGAGAACGCTACCGCACGACCACGAGCTGCGGACAATTGTCACTTTCTAATGGAGACGGTATCTGGATATAATTTCTAGAGGGAGCGCTAGACTTAACTACGCAAAGCAGTAGTTATGGAGACAAGAAGAGTCTTCAACATGACAGATTACGTGGAGCCTGCACCAAACTAGTTATCAGACTGAGTACTACAACTACAGTAGTCATTCTTACTTTTACTCTTCTGGCCCCACAAAATGCAGTCTGTTTTTGGCCTCGCGCAGTAGCCTCCTCGACAGCATTTTGTCCTGGCATCTTCTTCCCTTGCTCCATGTGTCTGAAGACCCATGGCCATCTGATCTCTCTATCTTATTTTCGGTGTGCGAATAGCTCTTCACCGGTCGCATTCCTTCTCTGACGCTTCTCCCATTCTTGATCCCTCCTTGTATAGACGTGCCGGCCCATCTCAGCCTCCTCTTCTTGGCTTCCGCAACAGAATCTGGTTTATTATACACCTCCCTTAGCTTTTTCTTCTTCACCATTCTCCTTTCCGTCAAACTGGCCCAAATATCTTCCGTAGGATTTTATTCTCGAAAACCTTCATCTTTCTCTCCGTAATCTTACCTAGTGTCCACATTTCTGCCCCATGTAGTAATACTGGTCTGATTATAGTTTTATATATCCTTATTCAGGTTCCTCTTGACAAAAATTTGGATCATAGTAGTATGCTGAATGAATACAATTCTCTGCATGTCGCTTTTAGCCTCGCCGCTTTTCATTGTTACTCATCATTTCTGTTACTTACTCCAAGCGCTAGATATTTAGACTCCTACTTTTTCAAACACATGGTCGTTACTCGCCTTTTTTCTTGTCATTTCTTTCTAGCTTCATGAATTATGTTTTCTCATCATTTACCTCTAATCCAGCTTCCTTTGCTTTTTGAAATAGCTTTCTTGTCAGTATTTTCAGGTCATCAAAATTTTCAGCGATTAATATTACATCATCCGCAAAGACCAGTACACTCAGTTTTATTCTTAGGCTAATTCATTTCTCCACTTGTTGCATCTAGTGCTTCCTATATTATTACAATGGACAAGAGTGGTAATATTCCATCTCCGTTTTTGCGTCAAAAGCCATGGAGCACTCTTCATTTATTCTCACTATCCCTTTTGAGCCATTTACTGTAACTTTTGCAAGATTTGTAGCTTTTTTGGTACACCAAACTTCTCCATTTTCTCCCACAACTTTTCAGTATTGTCATTACACATGAAATGTAATCGCAACTGCGAATACGAACAACCATCAGGTGTTTAATGGAATGACAACAGCGAAGATTTGTGCCAGGCCGGGACTGGAATCTGTATTTCCCAATTTACGCAAGCAGTCGCTTTAACCGGGTTCACTGCCCGTGGACGACTTACGCCCACACTTTAACTTCCGTATGTCGTCATTCATGCGTAACAACCTGCATTCGTACGTATTATGTAATTTCCGTATAGGGAGAGGACATTTTAACTGAAAGTCTCTGCCAGGTATCGGCGGATAAGTAGGATATTGTAGCGCATGTGCGAAAGAACAGGCACTGCGACATGCATGCATGCAGGTCTGATGGAACATTACATCCTACCTCTTAACAACACAGACACTGCAATATTGCATATCGTAGTAATGCCATTGTTTTATTGTATTCTCAGTATTTTGATGTGGCTTCTTTCGGTACAAGTACCTGATCAGTAGTGGATGGACTCTTCATAATTCCATCTTGACTCTCATCTATTATCTCTTTTAAATATGGTTCTAATCTTTTCTGGACAATCTTGGAGAACACTCCGTAGGCTGTGCTATTTATTGAGATGCGTTTATAATTCCTTCGTCCTTGATTCAAATGGTTCAAATGGCTCTGAGCACTATGGGACTTAACATCTGTGGTCATCAGTCCCCTAGAACTTAGAACTACTTAAACCTAACTAACCTAAGGACATCACACACATCCACGCCCGAGGCAGGATTCGAACCTGCGACCGTAGCAGTCGCGCGGTTCCGGACTGCGCGCCTAGAACCGCTAGACCACCGCGGCCGGCCCTTCGTCCTTGCACATCGCCCTTTTTATGAGTTGGTGCTATGACCGCTTATTTCCACGCAGATGGTATTCCTTCCTCACTCGAATTCTGGTCACGAGCTTGTGTGATTGTTTCGCAATCGTATCTGCTTCTTCGTAAGTAGTTCAGCTGTTATTCCATCCCGTCTTGGAACTTTGTTGCTGTTTGCTATTTAGATTGCGATAATTAATCAATAATCTCAAAGATGATATTCCAGTCAACATAATCAAAAGCCTCCATTAAACCTACAAATTCTCTAAACGTTAGTTTGCCGTTCTTTATCTTGTAAGATAAGTCCTAGTGCCAGTATCAACACGCTTGTTCCCAGATTTCTCCAAAACCCTCCTCCTAGGTCTGCCTCTACCAGTTGTTCATTCTTCTTTAAATAACCTGTGTTTTTATGTAACAACCATAGCTTTCTGAAATGATGGTTCGATAATAATCACAGAATTTCATACAACTATCAACCTTGCAAATTCTCCACCTGTCCTTGTTACAACCGATGTTCTCGTCTAGTAGAGGATGCATCTGCAGTATAAATACAAACACCTACCTAGTGTCAACTACATTTTTAATGAAACATGAAAGTGTCACGACTTGGAGTCTTGGAGGACATTTCACAAACGTTGGGGAGCCATTTTTAATTTTGACCATCCGGCTGCCGTGCACCAATTAAGAAAATCGCACGAAACCAGGTAGAAGTCGTATTTTGCTCAGTTGCGTCCCAAATGTGTTGAACTGACAGGTGAGATTCTTCTTGATACTACTACTCAACTGGTTCTTTTTCCAACACTGAATTAGCGAGGGTTTTCCCTCTCTGTGACCAGTTTTTCCGCAGTTTACCGTCAGCCGTGGTCATGTGGGTAGCAGTCTCCGTTGGCAGCCATTTTCCGCACATAGAGATACTCACGACGCGCCCTGGACACTGAAAAGGTCAAAACCTTCTACAGAATCCGAAATGGCGTTTACCGCGACCTAGCGGCGATCAAATGCACTAAAACTGTGCTGTTAGCCTATCCTGAGCTTGACACTCACTCCGATGGCCCGTACAGACCCTGATGACGACGCCCTACACTACATCGATGTGGAGCCTTTGCGATCAGCTGTCAGCACCGCATTGAAACTAGAAAATCAACTGTCTTGCTTCACGTATGGCTCTACATTTCAAAGGCAACGCGACAACCTACTTTTATTAAGCAAACGCTGTCATTTTCTATTCCCTGAGGTAAAGCAGACATTAATTCTTCGCCAGCTTATCGGCTTACAGGTTGTGTCGGCAAAAGGTTTGTAGAATTTTCTCATACGGCATCTGATCTATACATTCTATCCATGGACTGATGCAAGTACACAGTGGACAAGGAATAGACTGGACGGCAAATGAGACATCATGTGGACATTCGACGTGTCCATTTCGCTACGTGATGAACGAAATCTGGTTTCCGCTGTTGGCTGCTTCTCAAAACGTTTACTCTATGGTGGCGAAATATTAGTGTTCTGTCATTTACAAGCTAATTTCTTGTGTCACTCGTTTTTATCACTTTCGCATTTTTTAAAAATATTTGTAAATGTATTCCAGTTTTGCGGGGTGTGAATAAACGCTGCATACTGCATGAAGGGATTCTAATATACACTGTATCAGTGTATAAGGGAAATGAATCTGTGCTCGACAGTACGTAATTTATCTTCATGTCATTATATCGCGATTAGTGACAAATGTCCAAAGTGTGAAGGTACGCGCATGAGAGGCCGCAGTAAAATTTTCCATCCGCGGAGAATTTTTGAATGGTTGCGCAAAAAACATGCTCGTTGTGCGTGGCACTCCAAATCTTATCGCCGTCGAGGTGCTGTACCGAATCTTTACACTCACAGCGATAAGAGGTATCATACATCTGTCACAGCGGCACTTCTGCTGAACCGGCTTGAACTGCTGAACCGACGGAATCCAGTTGCATAACGCCGTACCCGGCACCTTTTGCAGTTTTCAGGGACCAACATCTCTTTGATGAAGAGGTCAGCAGAGACGGAACTCAGGTTCCTGCAGGGAAAGTAAAGAGAAGAAAATTGGTCGCGTCCTTATCGAAAGAACCATTCTGTGATTTTCCTTGAGCGTTTTAGGGAAACCAAGGAAAACCTAGTTCTGGATGATGGAGGGGCGTTTGAGCAGCCGTCGTCACAAGTATATTGCCCCACCTCTGCCACTATTTTGTAGTTTCCGTCAAATACCTGTGTTAAATTAGTACCTCTATCATCTGTGCCTCCATGAACGCCTTTCTTTGAGGCTCTAAACATCTTGCCTAATTTAATTTGGCGGACTTCCCTATTCTTACATAAATTCTCATAATCTACTATTTTTTTTTACTTTCTGTCGAACTACACTATTTATTTCATCTTTTGTGTCTAATTTTACTTCGAATCTTACGAGTCGATGATCACATTGCAACTGGTTAGTAGTTTTGGATGAACTCACCCCATTTACTGTTTGTATTGTTTGTTACACAGTAGACAGGTTAATTTTTGTTTCCATTTAGTCCGTTGTGTGTCTATTCAGATTTTTACCTTTCTGGAAAAATATGTGAAGGTCTTAAAAAAAAACTTGCGTCATTTCTAATATTATATACGACAGTTCCCTCTGAACAATATACATAAAATTCTTGTACTACATTTATTCTGAAATCTTTTCTTACCAGTTTATTCTGGTATTTTCTGCCATTTATTGGTTTCTACAATTATTTGTAAAGTCTTTCTCCTTTTTAGAGTGTGGGCACTTTAGCCTACAGACTAGCATGCCTTCCGTACATCATCGTCCGCTTATTTTTGGAAGCAATCTTGCTATTCTGGCCTAGAGCTTTCAGTATCTGTAATAAAGTTTCCAGTTCCGTAGATTACAATAAATCCAATATGAAAATTTCCTCCCTGATAATTCTAATTCCACATAAGTTTTCGTTTCTTTCAAAAATGGTTCAAATGACTCTAAGCACTATGGGACTAAACATCTGAGGTCATCAGTCCCCTAGAACTTAGAACTACTTAAACCTAACTAACCTAAGTATATCACACACATCCATGCCCGAGGCAGGATTCGAATCTGGGACCGTAGCAGTAGCGCGGTACCGGTCTGAAGCGCCTAGAACCGCTCGGCCACTTGTTTCTCTGCCGCACTTCATATACCCCTAAACATTATTGATCTCAGCTGAAAAGTAATAGAAGCGTCTGTGCTCCTAAGCCCCACTTATTGTTTTTACGGCCAAACTGTAGCTGGGCGTGCTCCATGGCCTCAAGCCATCAAAAATGGATCTGAGCACTGAGGTCATCAGTCCCCTAGAACTTAGAACGACTTGAAAATAACTAACCTAAGGACATCACACACATCCATGCCCGAGACATTATTTGAATCTGTGACCGAAGCGGCTCAAGCCATCGTCCCGACAAAATTCTTTAATCGGGATGGGAATAACAACGTTCTAGGAGAATCCTCGTAGCAGTACGGCCGACGGCAATCCTACCCATGAGATACTAGACGGCGTGGGCGTGAAGAGGAAAAGCCGGAGTTGTGTTAAATCTTAGCAGAGCTCTGAATACTCATCTCAGACCGGATTCATTCCCAGTCTCAGAGCGTGGGACGAACAAGACCAGTTTACCTACTAACCACGAGTTTGCAGGGTTCGCAAATCGCCACTCAGTATCGTCCATTGGCCGTCAATCATTCTTGGTCTCAAGTAGCACACCAAAACTAACAGGTAGCACACTGATTCACCACGCTGTCCGGAGTGTGAACTGGTGGAAAACTCACGAATCGATCCGTCAAACTGGTCACTTTGTCGGTACTAACACCTGTAGGGTACGAGCGTCTGGAGTGGAAATTGGGACGTGCCCTGATTGGTTTACTTAATCCATACTCAGATTTAAACAACTGCTTTCCCTCGAGGTCTCAGTAGAGTCATCTTTTGCAGCCATCACGTTGTTTATTAAAACGTATAGCATCTAGGTAAAGCTCTATACCAATAGTTGTTCAAGACTCAATTGTTCTCGATGATGTAAATCTGCATCATCACGTATTTCGACGCCGCCTGACTCAGCAGGCGGCTGCGGTTCGAAGGCTGCCGCCGTTGATCTTCAATTTGCTTATCTACAAGGCCGCGGCTGTCCGCAGACCGCCAGCGGAAAACGATCTCCCGAGACACGCAGAGTGCGAGCGGCTTGTGTTCGCTGCAGCCACCGGTGGGGGTTAGCACCGAGAGCGATTGTAAGTACTGAGTCGAACATCGCTTCTACCTCGAGTCTAGTGTCACTGTATGATAGATGCTAGGTGTTACGAGAGTAACGCCTCGAAACATTTCCTTGTGAAGGCAAACATCAACACTTTTGCGTAGTTCGTACCTTTTCATCAGCACCTGTTTTCAGAAACGGGCATTTACAGTAGTACGTGATCCTCCTATGCTGTACCAAAGACAACGACGTCTGATATACACTGTGTGTGTACAGTTCGTGAATGTGCGCCTCAGCCGACCGAACAAAACTTGCACGGTCGCTGATACGTGAACAGGTATTACATTGGTCATTTTCCGAAGTCGGCACATTGCCCATAAAGTTTGCGTGAAAACTGGGAAGTTACAAATCCATCCAGCTACCAACTCATGCGGCGTTTTATTAAATTGAGCGACTGATTCCAAAAAGAATTCGCTTCTGCTATTGTTTTTTTGATGCTGATACTTCGACCGCATTCCGTATGAGCAAAGTGTGGGCTGTCAGCGGTAACTCTTAACAGCCACGCTCCCGCCAGGTAGATTTTAAAATATGTTACAATGATACAAAAATGATAAAAATCGTGCTAAATTCTGCATAGCTTCTCAGTTGCAATATCATCGAATTTCTCTGAGTTTTCCTTAAAAGATAAAAGCAATTTGTCTTGATAACAAGTAAAACTGATGTGTTCACTGGTGTCTGGTAGAATTAGTAGTGATGCAGGTCCACGATTTGGAACTATAAGAACTGGACAAGAAACGTGATTTGTTGATTTCGAGAAAGCAGTCAGCAGTAGGTTATGAGGATTTTCGAGACGTAGTGTTTTTCCTCCGGCATCAGGAAACCTGCTGGTAATGGAGAAACTACTCAAGACAGTTTGACTAACGATATGTAGTGAACATACTAAAACGTTCATAAAATAATTATAACATGTTCGCAAAAAAAAAAAAAAAAAAAAACGCATCACGGAAAATAAAATACTTAGGAACAGGTGTAATGGAACTGACAGTTTTCGTACACAGAAACGAAATTTGTAATCCGAAACTCAGTTGGACTAATAACGTCTCAAGTGTAATAACGTACATATTTATTATTCACTACTGTTGATAGAATGGTTTATTACATTCGTTTAATCTTACATTACGTCGTAAGTGCTGCATAAATGAAAAAGTATAAAACAAAAGCCGTATGATTTTTTACTCTTAGCAAAATGGGTGCGTATAAATTCATACTTAGTCGCATTTCACTAATGTGAATGTAGATAGTTTCCGTATTCTCTAAGACTATACAGCAAACGAAAATTGTAGGTTGGAATGGAAATGACAGCAGGCAATAGGGAGAAGAGAATTAGTTAGAATCGGAGTAAAATGAGCATTCTGTTAAAAGTGGAATGATAGGACCGAGATTGCGGTCAGGTAAGGGAATCTGGATAAAAGTTTGTTGGGATGCAATATGGAGAGTGTGTAGGTATGAGGTTTGGGGGGACTGTTTGTATAAAGGTGACAGGAAAGGAGGGATAATAATTAGGAATAAAACCATTGGCTGGTTAGTGTTCAGTTTTCGGAAAGCGCAAGAAATCCGAAGGCGTTAATATGGTAGAATGGGGTGAGGGTGTGGGGAGAGGACACTTCTCGTAATACTGTCTCACGATATATAAGTGAGCGAAATATAACTGGCCCGCGAAATATTTATAACACTGGAGCTGAATTGACTCCTGTTAATGGAAAGGAGAACTGCCAACACTGGAAATGCTGGAAACCGAGATTTCTGTTTCCAGCCGGTTGCCATTCGTCTATGTCTGCGCTCGTCCCGAGTACTCCGCATTGAGTCATTATGCTTGAGTGAGTAAGACGAGAAGATGGGTCTAGAGACCATCTGCGTGCAACACAAAATAGCGCTTACGATAATACATGGTGCATTCACTGTCGAGTGTCATGCAAAGCACAATTCGCGTGAAACGTTTGTGCAACTGTTCGCGGAAGAGTTTAAAACTGGAAGTGTTTTGGTAAAAACCTCCTGCACTTAGTGTGCAAAATGACACTAAACTGGCTATGTAGCAATATAAACCGTAACAATGGCCAATCCTGCGTCAGTCTTACTGTAAATATTTTTCCTTCGTGTATAAACTGATGAGCCAAAACATTATAACTGCCTGCGTAATCGCATATTGATCGAACTTTGAACGAAGTACAGAGGCGATTACGGGTGACATGGGAAGTTCTTGGTAAGTTTCTGGATGTATTGGCACGAGATACGGGCTGCTTGTGTGTGGGCGCACGGAAGACACCTAGTAGTGCCGCAGATGACTTCCATCGGTTTCAGCTCATACAAATTTAATGGTCAATCCATCAACATGATTTCACTTCCTAAACAACTGTAGTACGATTTTGGCCCCTTACCACAGACAGTTTTTCTGATGGAAGATGCCACCGCCACTGGGAAAGACGGCAAGATTGAAGGGGAGCACGTTGCTCGGAATAACGTTCACGTTATTAATAGACGCCTCTGGTGCTCACATTTACGAGATGCGTTCAATATGCAATACAGCACTTTTTTTTATGAGAGCAGGTTGATCTTATTCAGCATTCCACTACATCGCTCTTTTGGCTACAAAACTCAATTTTTCAAAATAATCTCCGCTCAATGCGACAGCCTTGCGCCATCTTACTGGGACGCCCTGCATGGTACCACTCTACTGATCGCCTTCGGAGCCAACGTTGGTTGCATCAGTGACCTTCCCTTCATCCACGTACTGCTTCCAGCGGAGTGCATCCTTCACTGGGCCACACAGGTAGAAGTCGGAAGGTGCGAGATCTGGGCTGTGGGGTGGACGAGGAAGAACAGTCCTAGGAAGTTTTGTGAGCTTCTTTCAGGGTGAGCAGCCTCGTGCGAGGCGTTGCATTGTCGTGGAGAATGAGACGTTTGCATTTTTGTGGCGACGAACAATCAGAAGTCGATTCTACAGTATCCTGAGGGTAGCACAGTATACGTAAGAGTTGATTGTTGCACCCTGAGGGGGAACATAAAACACAATCACCCATTCAGAGTGCCAAAAGACCGTCTCCATGACTTTACCGATTGAGGGAGCGGTTTTGAACTTTTTCATCGGAGGATAGGTGATGTGGCGCCACTCCGTGGATCGCCGTTTTGTTTCCAGTTCGAACTGATGAACACATGTTTCACCGTCTTTGACTAAGTTCAACAAAACACTGCCACGATCAGCCTCGCAACGCGCAAGCAATTCAGTACATACACTACTGGCCATTAAAATTGATACACCACGAAGGTGACGCGCTACAGACACGAAATTTAACAGACAGGAAGAAGATGCTGTGATATGCAAATGATTAGCTTTTCAGAGCATTCACACAAGGTGGGCGCCGGTGGCGATACCTACAACGTGCTAACGTGAGGAAAGTTTCTAAACGATTTCCCTTAGACAAACAGCAGTTGACCGGCGCTGCCTGGTGAAACGTTGTTGCGATGCCTCGTGAGAGGAGGAGAAATGCATACCACCACGTTTCCGACTTTGATAAAGGTCGGATTGTAGCGTATCGCGGTAGCGGTTTATCGTATCGCGACATTACTGCTCGAGTTGGTCTAGATCCAATGACTGTTAGCAGAATATGGAATCGGTGGGTTCGGGAGGGTAATACGGAACGCCGTGCTGGATCGCAACGGCTTCGTATCACTAGTACTCGAGATGACAGGCATCTTATCCGCATGGCTGTAACGGATCGTGCAGCCATGTCGCGATCCCTGAGTCAACAGATGCAAGACAACAACCATCTACACGAACAGTTCGACGACGTTTTCAGCAGCATGGACTATCATCTCGGAGATCATGCCTGCGGTTACCCTTGACGCTGCATCACAGACAGGGGCGCCTGCGATGGTGTACTGAACGACGAATCTGGGTGCACGAATGGCAAAACGTCATTTTTTCGTATGAATCCAGGTTCTGTTTACACCATCATGATGGTCGCAGACGTGTTTGGCGACATTGCGTTGAACGCACATTGGAAGCATGTATTCGTCATCGCCATACTGGCGTATCACCAGGCGTGATTATGGGGTGCCATTGGTTAGATGTCTCGGTCACCTCTTGTTCGCATTGACGGCACTTTGAACAGTGGACGTTACATTTCAGACAAGTTATGACCCGTGGCTCAACCCTCCATTCGTTCCCTGCGAAACCCTGCATTTCAGCAGGATAATGCACAACTGTATGTTTCAGGTCCTATACGGGACTTTCTGGATATAGAAAATGTTCGACTGCTGCCCTGGTCAGCACATTCTGCAGATCTCTCACCAACTGAAAACGCCTGGTCAATGGTGACCGAGCAACTGGCTCGTAACAATACGCAAGTCACTACTCTTGATGAACTGTGGTATCGTGTTGAAGATGCATGGGCAGCTGTACCTGTACACGTCATCCAAGCTCTGTTTGACTCAATGCCCAGGCGTATCAAGACCGTTATTACGGCCAGAGATGGTTGTTCTTGGTACTGATTTCTCATGATCTATGCACCCAAATTGCGTGAAAATGTAATCACATGTCTGTTCTAGTATAATACATTTGTCCAATGAATACCCGTTTACCATCTGCGTTTCTTCTTGGTGTAGCAATTTTAATGGCCAGTAGTGTATCATCCTTCGTTGATCTTTTTGGTCTCCTGTTAGGCGGCAAGGAACTCAGAGGGCACACACCTTTTGAGTAACACTACTGGTGGACGAGTGTGTCAGCACTACAGAGACGTGCAATTGAGGAGTGATGTGTTTGATTATGATCCGTCATTCACACGTTGCAATACTGCAGGAGTCACCATTGCGTGCGCCTGGCCGGCACGCGGGTGATAGGACAGGTTTGTGCGACCTCGTTGCGATGGTGACAGACGCCTCGCCCAACCATTCACCGTCCTTACGTTCACTGCCAGGTTTCCGTAGACACTCTGCAAGCGCCTATTAATATCTGCGACGCTTTGGTTTTCCGCCAAAAGAAACTCAGTGACAGTTCTCTGTCGAAAGGCACCTCCGTTACAGACGACATTTCGAAGGCTACACCACCGCCACCTTCTGCAACTTCAAGAAACTATAGAAGGCTGTTGTTGTTGTTGTGGTCTTCACTCCTGAGACTGTTTTGATGCAGCTCTCCATGCTACTCTGTCCTCTGCAAGCTTCTTTATCTCCCAGTACCTACTGTAGCCTACATCCTTCTGAATCTGATTATTGTATTCATCTCTTGGTCTCCCTCTACGATTTTTACCCTCCACGCTGCCCTTCAATACTAAATTGGTGATCCCTCAATGTCTCAGAACATGTCCTACCAATCGATCCCTTCTTCTAGTCAAGTCGTGCCACAAACTCCTCTTCTCCCCAATTCTGTTCAATACCTCCTCATTAGTTATGTGATCTACCCATCTAATCTTCAGCACTCTTTTGTAACACCACATTTCGAAAGCTTCTATTCTCTTCTTGTCTAAGCTATTTATCGTCCACGTTTCACTTCCATAAATGGATACACTCCATACAAATACGAGGGCCGTTCAGAAAGTAACCTCCGGTTGATTTAAAAAAATACACCAAGTTAAATAAAAATATTTTAATATATACATCTTGCAACTACATCTTTGCACTATTTTTCTACATAGTCAAATGGTTCAAATGGCTCTGAGCACTATGGGACTCAACTGCTGAGGTCATTAGTCCCCTAGAACTTAGAACTAGTTAAACCTAACTAACCTAAGGACATCACACACATCCATGCCCGAGGCAGGATTCGAACCTGCGACCGTAGCGGTCTCGCGGCTCCAGACTGCAGCGCCAGAACCGCGCGGCCACTTCGGCCGGCTCTACATAGTCTCCATAGCGATTGAGGCACTTATCGTATCTCTTCACAAGCTTTGAAATTCCTTCTGCATAAAAATCACCCGCTTGTGCCTGGAGCCAGCCTGTGACCGCACCGCATCTTTGAGCTCTTCGTCGTCATCAAACTGCTGTGACCCGAGCCATTTCTTCAAATGCATGAAGAGGTGATAATCACTTGGCGCCAAGTCTGGGCTGTAAGGTGGATGGTTGATATCGTCCGACTTGAAGGACTCAAGAAGGGCCGTTGTTCTGCGAGCAGAGTGAGGACGGGCGTTATCGTGCAAAAAAACGATACCGGAAGTCAGCATACCACGGCGTTTGTTCTGTATAGCCCGTCGTAACTTTTTTATTGTTTCACAGTACACGTCTTGATTAATGGTCGTACCACGTTCCATGAATTCAACCAACAACACCCCTTTGGCATCCCAAAACACCGTTGCCATCAGTTTTCTGGCAGAAAAATCTTGCGAGGCTTTTCTTGGTTTGGTAGGCGAATTTGAATGTGCCCACATCTTTGATTGTTCTTTTGTCTCAGGGTTCACGTACTTAATCCAGGTTTCGTCACCGGTCACGATTCTGTTTAACAATGGTTCTCCTTCGTCCTCATAACGTGACAGAAAGTCTAATGCAGAGGCCATTCTTTGAGTTTTGTGGTGGTCGGTAAGAATTTTGGGCACCCATCGTGCACAGAACTTACGGTAACCCAATCTTGCTGTCACTATCTCGTACAAGAGAGTCTTAGAAATCTGTGGAAAACCAGTAGACAACTCCGACATTGAGAAACTTCGATTTTCACGAACTTTTGCATCAACTGTCTGAACCAGTTCGTCAGTCACCAATGATGGTCTACCACTCCTCTCTTCATCATGAACGTTTTCTCGTCCACTTTTAAATAAACGTACCCATTCACGGACAACTCCTTCAGTCATAACTCTTGGTCCGTACACGGCACAAAGCTCACGATGAATAGCTGCTGCAGAATATCCTTTGGCTGTAAAAAACCTTATGACACCACGCACTTCACATTTGGCGGGGTTTTCTATTGCAGCACACATTTCAAACTGCCACAAAAACTAAACTAGCGCAGGTACGACGTTCACTCGACCACGGCTTGATACCGACTGACCTGTTGAGTGCGTGAACGCACAGATGGCGTCGCTACTCCCCCCACAACCCGCACTGTGACCAATCGGAGGTTACTTTCTGAACCGCCCTCGTACTTTCAGAAACGACTTTCTGACATTTAAATATATACTCGATTTTAACAAATTTTTCTTCTTCAGAAACGCTTTCCTTGCCATTGCCAGTCTACATTTTATATCATCTACTTCGGCCATCATCAGTTATTTTGCTCCCCAAATAGCAAAACTCCTTTACTACTTTAAGTATCTCATTTCCTAATTTAATTCCCTCAGCATCACCCGACTTAATTCGACTACATTCCATTATCCTCGTTTCGATTTTGTTGATGTTCATCTTATATCCTCCTTTCAAGACACTGTCCATTCCGTTCAACTGCTTTGCTGTCTCTGACAGAATTACAATGTCATCTGCGAGCCCCAAAGTTTTTATTTCGTCTCCGTGGATTTTAATACCTACTTCGAACTTTTGTTTTGTTTCCTTTATTGCTTGCTCAATATACAGATTGAATAACATCGGGGATAGGCTACAACCCTGTCTCACTCCCATCCCAACCACCGCTTCCCTTTCATACCCCTCGACTCTTATAACTGCCATCTGCTTTCTTTACAAATTGTAAATAGCCTTTCCCTCTCTGTATTTTACCCCTGCCACCTTCAGAATTTGAAAGAGAGTATTCCAATCAACATTGTCCCAATCAACATAGAAGGCTGAAGCCGGAATATTCGACGATGTCCCACGACAACTTCCGTATTTTTTCAGCCGAAATTGCACAGAAAAAAAGCGTTTCATTACATATTAAACGCCCTTCGTACTATCACAAGTGTTGTTGAAGCCTGGTAGAATATTTCCTGCAGTTTATACTGCCCCAACGATCTGCATCCGTGGCCAGTTCTTGTTTAGAGTAGCCATTCTCCTGGATGACGGCGTATTCGGAAACGAACATCGACCTGGTGCATCAAGAAACGTGATTCGCTTGTCTACACGACACGTTTCCTCTGATCCAAGGACCGGTCTCGATGATCTGTTGTCGACTGCAGTCTTAATAGACAACGTCACTGGGTCAACAGGGAAACGGGTTGGAGTCCTGAGACAGGTAGGACGCGCCTACTGCGGAGATCCATACAGAACCACGTGCACTGAACGGCGTGCCACGAAACTCTCGCAACTGCACCAACATTGTATTCTGTCGCCATATCTGCCACAGATCGGAGCCCATCTTTCTTTTTCCCCCAGAGCGTACATTCCTCAGACCTCCACGTTTGGCGGTGAGGCGTCTATGTACAACACCTTGTCGCCTACCCCTGGACTTAAACCTCCTTCGACCACTTCCCGTTGATGCTCACGGCCGTAGCACGTGAACAGTCGACTAGCTTCTCCGTTCTCTGCTCTTTTGCAGCCGTCGGACGACAACAACTGCCCTTTGTCAAAGTCGCGGATGTCAGCTGATTTTCTTATTTGCGATCCGCATTGTGGTGGGAATGATCCCCCATTTGTCTCTGGTCCACTTCTATACTTTCTTTACCGCATCCCGTATCCGCAGTGCCATGACTTGTGACTCGATCTTTCGTTGGGTGGTGGTCATAATGATTTTTAATGAGTAATTATACAGGATATTTGTCCATTACTCGCACAAAGAAAAGCAGTGAATAGAGGACGGTTAAACAAGTAAAAAATCTTAGCAAACATAGGCCCATAAACCAAGCGTTTCCCTGATATGGCGTTTATTCCTACCTAGCAGACTTACTGATCGTGAGAAATTTTCTGGAACACAAGCCAATCTGCTATTTACAGTATCTCCCTTACGGTGATGATGTGTTTGTGGCACATGCATAGTGGTGCACTGGCACACTTTCATGTGGCCATTCAGCAATGCACAGTACGAATGGTCAATAACAAATGAATCGATCGTGGTTCACCACACAGGACACCGACATCAACTCCGTGGATTTTTTCCTGTGGCGATGTTTAAAAGCTTCATTGTATTTCACCCCTTTCTGAGTACTATGGGACTTAACAGCTGAGGTCATCAGGCCCCTAGAACTTAAAACCACTTAAACCTAACTAATCTAAGGACATCACACACATCCATGCCCGAGGCAGGATTAGAACCTGCGACCGTAGCGGTCGCGCGGTTCCCGACTGAAGCGCCTAGAACCGCTCGGCTACAACGGCCAGCCATATGTGTAAATCCTCGAAGACTCTGTTATAAGATGTTCACGTACTGAGACGTAGGACACTGATCAGTCAGAACATTATGATCACGTGCCTAATAGCCGAAATGTTCACCACTGGCACGGATAACAGCGGCGGCATTTTGTGGCAGGGAAGCAATGAAACCTCGGTAGGTCGCTGGAGAATGTTGGCTCCACATCTACACACACAAGTCCCCTAATTCCCCTAAGTTCCGGGAAGGGGGGCCATGAGCAATGACGCCATGTTCAATCACATCCCAGATGTTTTCGATCGGGTTCATATCTGGCGAGTTGCGAGGCCAGCACATCAACTGCGTTCCTCGAACCACTCCATCACACTCCTGGCCTTGCGACATGGCACATTATCTTGCTGAAAAATGCCACTGGCGGCAGAAAACATGATTGTCATGGAGGGCAGTACGCGGTCTGCAACCAGTGTGCGGTACTCCTTAGCCGTCACGGTGCCTTGCACGAGCTCCGCTCGATCCATGGTTTCCCACGTGAATCTTCCCCACAGCATAATGGAGCTTCTACCAGCTTGTCTCTGTCCTGCAGTATAGGTATCAAGCAGCTACTCCCTTGGAAGACGTCGGATTTGCACCCTCCCATCAGCCTGATGAAGAAGATATCGGGATTCATCATAGCATGCAACACTCTGACACTGCGCCAAGGTCCAGTACCGACAGTCATTCACCCGTTTCAGTCGTAGTTGCCGATGCCTGGTGTTAACGTTGCCACATGCATGGGTAGTCCGCTTGCGGAGGGCCAGTGTTGGGACACACATGTACTCTGCCCAGTATTAAAGTCTGATGTTAGTTCTGTCACGCATCGCTGCCTGTCCTGTTTTATCAGTTGTCCCACATTACGATGTCGGATATCTTAAATGAGGCGCGGCCGAGCAACCCCTCGACGTCTGGATGTGGTTTCACCACGTGTTGAAGTCGCTCGCCACAGCACTCCTCGAACAATCGACAAGTCGTGCAGTTTCCGAAATGTTTGTGCTCAGCCTCCGGGTCATCACAATATGTGCCCTCTGTCAAACTCAGATAGATGGAGCGCATTCCCTATTCTACACACGGACAGCACGCTCATTGATACTACATGCACAGTGCGTGTGTCTGACTAGCAGTTATCCTCTCCAGGTGACTCTGCTATCGACTGGACGGCTTTATATCGATAGCAGGCCAGTGGCCGTAATGCTCTGACTAATCAGTTTTTTTTTTTCCTTTACTGGATTTCGATTCCCCCCGAAGGGGGCGGGCTGGCAGCAGCTTAGTACGCCGCCCTTCAGCCTACAGAATTTTTTTAACATAAGAAGATAAGAAAACAATAAAAACAGGCTATAAAATGGTGATGTAAAATGTAAATCGGCGGAAAATTGTGGAAAGTTAAAACATAAAACTGATGGTGGGCGATGATAATAAAATACAAAGGAAGCAGACAGGGAAAAAGTAGACAGACAATTAAAAAAACACGGCGACAGTCTGGATTCTGTTCGCAAGAGACATATAAAAAAAAAATCACACCCTGCGATAGCATGATGTCCGTTCGCAACACTTTGGAAAGATGCACAACACTTAGCAATCACTAAGAACACTGCACTAAAAGGTCGGCATGAAGATGACACTCCATAGGCAAGGGCAGATGGGAGGGGGGCCTGGACAGAGGAGGGGGAAGAAAATAGGGGGGGAGAGGAAAAGACGAAAGGCGCGGAGAGGGAGGGATGACGAAGGGAGAGGACTCAGAAGGGGGGAGCAGGGTACACGCGAGAGGGAATGGGAAAAGGCAGAGGAAGGAAAACGCAAAAGGACTCGGGGGAGAGAAGGGAGGCAGAGAGAGGGTAGGCAGGAAAAAGCAGAATGGAGGGGGGAGGGGAGGGGAAGAGGGAGCCCGGTAAAAGGACAAGGAAAGGAGGGCGGGTGAGGTTCAGAGTTGATAGGAGGGATATATGGAGGGAGAGAGGGTATCATCCGGGAGGGGGAGTTGACGGAAGCCACCTTCGGAAGGGAACTAATCAGTGTGCATCATATCGGGGAAACCATTTGTGTGCGGACATATTTTTGCTAGGATTATTTGCCTGCTGCTCGCCGTTTCCGTTTGTGTACTGTGTGTAGTGCTGAAGACGTACAGGAGTGGGACAACAAATAGCAGGGCCGCGTTGCAGATGCGGCTGTTGGGCCTGCTGCTGTGTTCGGCGGCGCTGGTGGCTGCGGCGGTGCCCGGCTGCCGGGCTGCGCGCATCCTGGGCCTGTTCCACTTCCAGGGCCGCAGCCACTGGGCCATGGTGGAGCCGCTGCTGCAGCAGCTCGCCGCCAGGGGGCACAACCTCACCGTCGTGTCGCACTTCCCGCAGAAGAGCCCGCCGCCCAACTACCGCGACGTCAGCATCCGCGGCTCGGTGCCGACCATCGTCAACAACCTTACCGTCGACTTCGTGCGCAGCCTCAATGTGGTGTTCTTCATGTGGCAGAACACCTACGACTACTGCGAGAACATCTTCGAACATCCCGGACTGACCGAAATCTTGACGACGAACGAGAAGTACGATCTCATAATGACGCAGGTATGCAGCTACAACCCTCTCATATATTATGAGTTAGTGTGCAGACAATGTAAATGCAGTGCAACTTGGCTATAACAACATCCAACGGACCTTGAAAATTATGTTGTCGTAAACGAGTGTCGTTGTAACCGAGATTCGTATTGTCAGTCTATTGTGGTGGCAATGGAAAAGAACATATTTATTCAGCCTCGTTTTATTTTACATACACTATTCACTTTTATGTTTACATGAATACAGATATACAGCAGTACGTCGAGTACTTACCAGACTGCTTTACTTAGGAGTGAAGTAATTAGACATTTTTTCCGCTGTCCAATTACCCAAAACACACTTTTTAAACTACGTTCTACGTTCATTGTTTCATTTCCAATTTCATTGCTCCCTCCCCTAGCTTCATTGAACATTTCAAAATCCTAATGACTTCTAAAGCGTCACCCATAGTAGGGATGTGCACTTTATTTCTTTCTTCTTCTAATTTCTTCTTCTTCTTCTTGTTCATCTTCATCTCCCTTGAAACTTCCTGGCAGATTAAAACTGTGTGCCGGACCGAGACTCGAACTCGGGACATTTGCCTTTCGCGGACAAGTGATCTACCAACTGAGCTACCCAAGCACGACTCACGCCCCGTTCTCACAGCTTTACTTCTGCCAGTACCTCGTCTCCTACCTTACAAACTTTAATGAAGCTCTCCTGCGAAAGGCAAATGTCCCGAGTTCGAGTCTCGGTCCGGCAAACAGTTTTAATGTGCCAGGAAGTTATATCAGCGCACACTCCGCTGCGGAGTGAAAACCTCATTCGTCATCCCCCTTGCTCACTTCATCGTCGCTGTGACCCCAATTCTTCATTTCATTCGCCATATCCTCTTCAGTTTGCGAATCGGTTGTAACAAGGTCATCATCTACTGTTGCATACGTTTCAATGTCGCACCGACTGAGACTGTCACAGTTGATTTCTGGCAGCAATGCAGACAGTGGCAGATCATCATCGTCATCGACCGTCTGTTCAGTTTCGGCGGCACTTATTCCTTCAATTGTGATTCCCACACGACGGAAACAGTCGTTGATGGTTTGGGCTGCGACTCAGCTCCAAGCTTTGGTAATGCATCCATCCATCAAGGTAACAGAATAATCCTGCTTTGGCAAGTTAAAAAAGAGAAGAGTTGTGTATGATCAACCTCTCGCCTCAAAAATATTTCTCTCCTTCATACCTCCTCTGTGTTACCGCAGATGAAGTGCCACTGATCTCATTTGTACCAGGACACGCAAGGGGTCTAGTTGCCAAGTACAGTACAGTACACCACCAGCGACCAACAAGAGGGTAGCCATGCGCCACCGCCTCCTGCAGACATTCATGTTCCGAAGATGATCTGATAAAAAGATCGAAACCGGTCACCATTAAAAAAGTTAAGCGATCAAGACTGCTTTCAGTTTATTTATAATAATTACAGATCACTGTTCTGCTATATAAGAACTATGTTCTTTAAAATGTTAAACGGTACAACTATAACTACTAGACTGAATGAACATGAAAGGAGTTGGAGACTGGAAGAGGAAATTTCCACCTTTGCCGATCACGCTCTGAATGAATTTCATCCTTACGACTTTCAATGTGGCGTTCTTCATAGGTCAAATAAAGGCAGAAAACTAACATTACTTCAAATTCTGTCTATCAGTAAACACCACTATTCACCCTTGCTAAAGAGTGATAATGCGCTTGGTGTTCATATCTTCTTTGTGTATTTCAATATGGTTGTGTTTTTCGTGTAGATCTATAGACATGTTAGGACATATGTCTTTGGAATTACAATCTCAGTGCAGTTATAAATTCTTGTTCATATAATGTGGGCTGTCTAGAGTCTTAAGCTGTCTAAGGATTTCCTAATAAGCCGAAAGCTGGTTCACAACGAACTGTAAAATAAATATTATTGTGGAACATCAGTAATGAGTATTCCAGTTTTTAATGGGTATTTGCTCCTCCAAGTACCTGCCGATATTCTGCACAAATACTCTGCCGGGGAAAAAACTAGTACAACTTTTTAGAGGTTTCCAATTCACTCAAGATTTATTGCTGCAAGAGCGCATGTGGAGTACATTACATTACATTTACAGATCAATACAAGCGATTCTGAGGTACCAGCTATCGAACCACGCTGAAACACTATATTAGTACGAGGTGTAACTCTACGGGCCGCAATGCTGACAATGGCATCCAGTCGATCCTACAGATGTCGAATACTGCCTTAGAATACGTTATGCCGCGCCTGATCGACTAGCTCGTGTAGTTCTTAAAGCAGTGTTGGCTGACAAGTCGCACGAGATACTTCTCGTCCAATCATATCCCACATATGCTCCATTGGAGACATATCCGGAGATCGTGCTGGCCAGAGAGGTTGCTGCACGTCTTGCGGAGCATGTTGAGTCTCATGGGCAGAGTGTGGCAAAGCATTATCCTGTTAAAAAAACAAATGTCCTTCCTGTTTAGAGAATGGCAAAAGGATGGGTCTAAAAACATTCAGCACGTACTAAGTGCTGCTTAGCGTCCCCTCCAGAAACACCAAAGGTGAACGAGAGTTACAGATTACCGCACCCCAGACCTTGATGCCTGGAGTGGGGCCTTCGATGCTGTGGCGTGAGTGAAAGTCGGGTTAGAGGTGTGCGTGCCTGTATTCCCACTGCTAATAACCGGTTTGCAACAGATGGTATTCACACGTCTGGGTTCACGAGCCCTCTTTTCTGAACTGTGGTAGCTGTGCGGTCGCTGCTGCACTGACAATACATTGATCCTAGTGTGCCTCTGTGCTGCTTGGTCGTCCAGAACCTCGTCTATGGTTGTGAGTATTTTCACGTGACCACCGACACCAGCGTCGTTGCAAATCTGACAGAGAACGTCCAACTTGGAGAGGCAGCTTTTCGAAAGGACCACCACGCCACACGGGAGGCCACAATCTGACCCATTTCAGACTAAGCTGGCTGTAGGAATCCCGAGTGGGCCTCCGTGGCACGGTTGCCAGCTTGCTTCACACGTTTTGCGCCACGCTGAGCCTTCTGGTTGTGAGCATTCCCTTTAAGGGGGGTAGGACGCAAAACGGGCCGACTTGGAGCAGGAGAGGCACCATAGGACATTTTAATTTACGCTGCCTATACTTCTGCAAATAAATTCATAAAACTTTGTTAGCATGACCAGGAAGGATTCAGGATTCACACTCATGGCAGATGAAGTTCAAAAACATAACAAAACAATTTTTTTTACATGTGAAATTTCATAATCTTTTCACTTGGTATTGGCTGGATTTGTTGCTGTAGGTACACTTTTCTTCGATGAATCTTGCACAGCATAATAACCATACTTACAGGTGTATGAAACTCTAGAATTTCCCAAATCTGTTAATAACTGTGGTAAAAATTGAGGTAATTAACTATAAAATTCGAGTTTTCTCTGAACACGAAGTTTAAAACGTAACACCCCATGCGTTTTTCCGTAGATTAAATAAGTTCTAGTGTTTCATACACCTGTACGTATGGTTTGTAAGCTGTGCAAAATTCATAGAAGAATCTCTCTTACTTATGAGGAAAAGTGTACCTATAGCAACAAATGCAGCAAACAGTAAGTGAAGAAAATCATGAAATTTCACATTTAAAAAATATTATTTTTTCGTGTTTTTGAACTTCCACTGCCATGAGTGTGAATCCTGAATCCTCCCTGGTCATGCTGACAAAGTTTTATGAATTTATTTGCAAAAGTATAGACAGTGCAAATTAAAATGTCCTGTGGTGCCTCTCTTTCTCGAAGTCGGCCCGTTTGACGTCCTACGAAGAGTGCGCTCTGGTAGCCATATCGAAAGCTATCTTTAAACCCCGCATACTCGCGCAGCTGTGAATTACGTGACGAGCTAGCTGACTGTCGGCAGGTGTTCGGGGCGGACTGCTTCGCCGGCTTCCTGCACCGCTTCCGGGGCACGCCCGTGGTGAGCCTGACAACGAGCGTGATGCTGCCCTGGAGCAACACTCGCATGGCCAACCCGGACCACCCGGCCTACATCCCCAACTACTACCTGCCGTACGGCCCGCGAATGAGCTTCACCGAGCGGCTCGTCAACACAATCGCCACGGTCGCCACCAGCGTCGGCTTCGACTACTACTCCGCCAGCCTGGTGGACCGCCTCAACAGGTAGCCGCAGCACCAGTTCTGAGAAATCTCGCACGGCAAACGCTCGAACAGAGGCCGCAAGTATCCGAGAACCTGATTGGAAAATTCCAAGGAGTAGTTTCCGTGGTAGACTCTGTTGTGTCCGACTTCTCGGACATTGAGGAAGCTACACTACTGGCCATTAAAATTGCTACACCACGAAGACGACGTGCTACAGACGCGAAATTTATCCGACGGCAAGAAGATGCTGTGCTATGCAAATGACTAGCTTTTCAGAGCATTCACACAAGGTTGGCGCCCGTGGTGACACCTACAACGTGCTGACGTGAGGAAAGTTTCCAACCGATTTCTCATACACAAACAGCAGTTGACCGGCGTTGCCTGGTGAAACGTTGTTGTGATGCCTCGTGTAAGGAGGAGGAATGCGTACCATCACGTTTCCGACTTTGATAAAGGTCGGATTGTAGCCTATCGCGATTGCGGTTTATCGTATCGCGACGTTGCTGCTCGCGTCGGTCGAGATCCAATGACTGTTAGCAGAATATGGAATCGGTGGGTTCAGGAGGGTAATACGGAACGCCGTGCTGGATCCCAACGGCCTCGTATCACTAGCAGTCGAGATGACAGGCATCTTATCCGCACGGCTGTAACGGATCGTGCAGCCACGTCTCGATCCCTGAGTCAACAGATGGGGACGTGTGCAAGGCAACAACCATCTGCACGAACAATTCGACGACGTTTGCAGCAGCATGGACTATCAGCTCGGAGACCATGACTGCTGTTACCCTTGACGCTGCATCACAGGCAGGAGCGCCTGCGATGGTGTACTCAACGACGAACCTTGGTGCACGAATGGCAAAACGTCATTTTTTCGGATGAATCCAGGTTCTGTTTACAGCATCACGATGGTCACATACGTGTTTGACAACATCGCGGTGAAAGCACGTTGGAAGCGTGTATTGGTTCAAATGGCTCTAAGCACTATGGGAGTTAACATCTAAGGTCATCAGTCCCCTAGACTTACAACTACTTAAACCTAACTAACCTAAGGACATCACACACATCCACGCCCGAGGTAGGATTCGAAACTGCGACCGTCGCAGCAGTGCGGTTCCGGACTGAAGTGCCTAGAACCGTACGGCCACAACGGCCGGCGGAAGCGTGTATTCGTCAACGCCATACTGGCGTATCACCCGGCGTGATGGTATGGGGTGCCATTGGTTACAGGTCTCGGTCACCTTTTGTTCTTATTGACGGCACTTTGAACACTGGACGTTACATTTCAGTTGTGTTACGACCCGTGACTCAACCCTTCATTCGATCCCTGTGAAACCCTACATTTCAGTAGGATAATGCACGACCGCATGTTTCAGGTCCTGTACGGGCCTTTTTGGATACAGAAAATGATCGACTGCTGCCCTGGCCAGCACATTCCCCAGATATCTCACCACTTGAAAACGTCTGGAAATGGTGGCCGAGCAACTGGCTCGTCACAATACGCCAGTCTCCACTCTTGATGAACTGTGGTATCGTGTTGAAGCTGCATGGGCAGCTGTACCTGTACACGCCATGCAAGCTCTGTTTGAGTCAATATCTAGGCGTATCAAGGCCGTTATTACGGCCAGAGGTGGTTGTTCTGGGTACGGATTTCTGAGGATCTATGCAACCAAATTGCGTGAAAATGTAATCACATGTCAGTTTTAGTATAATATATTTGTCCAACGAATACCCGTTTATCATCTGCATTGCTTCTTGGTGTAGCAATTTTAATGGCCAGTAGTGTAGTAATCATACAGTTAATTAAAACACTCTGAATAAGTAATACTTTATTAATCACAATAAACTCATCTTTGCTCGCCAACCTCGGCTGCAGCTATGAAACCGCAGTCGTGAACTTGCGCTCTAGAACACACTATATGAGCCACGAACACTGAGTGGCGAACAGATACAAGTTCAGAATAGCCGAAATGTGGCTTCATTACAGTCACTAGAAAAAACAAGTTTGACAGATCTGGTAGTGTTGGCGCGTAGGCATAGTTCACAGGAGATCTGTTCACTCTCCCGTGGCTGACACGGGCTGTGCCACGGTGAGTAGGCAGCACAACGACATTATTCCTGCAGGAACTTCCCGGAAGTGGAGAAGATCCGACCTCCATCACAACTGCCCTCCTGGCCTCTGGCGACGCCATTTCAGGGGGGAGGCGCCTCGGAAATACGGGACGCCCGGTGTCTTCCCACCATCTCATTGGCGCCTCGTCATACTGCTTTGCGATGGTCGACACGTCTTGCGCCGCTCACGATACTCGACGGCACTGCAGAATCTACAGATGTTCTTAACCGCCTACATGTGTAACTTCCATAGAGACCGATAATAGTAAATAGCAGCGCATGCAAAAGGAGCCGGTTTGAGTGGCCGAACGTTTCTAGGCGCTACAGTCTGGAACCGCGCGACCGCTACGGTCCCAAGTTCGAATCCTGCCGCGGGCATGGATGTGTGTAATGTTCTTAGGTTAGTTAGGTTTAAGTAGTTCTAAGTTCTACGGGACTGATGACCTCAGAAGTTAAGTCCCATAGTGCTCAGGGCCATTTGAACCAATTTTTGCAAAAGGATTGAGCGCTATTCCAGGGAATTGTGGTAGAGCTGCTCTTGTTTACTACATATAGAAGAGATCTGTCGTACAAGGTGAACAGCAATCTGTGACACTTCGCTGAAGACGCTGTAGTGCGCCGGAAAGTGTCATAGTTGAGTGACTGTAGGAGGACGCAGGATGAACTGCACAGAACTGGTATCTGGTGTAGTGAATGGCAGATTACTCAGAATGCAGAAAAATGTAGATGAGTGGGGAAAAGAAACGCGTAATATTCGGACAAAGCATTATAAGTGTCCGGTTTGAGACACTCAGGTCGCTTAAATACCTGGGCGTAACGTTGCAAAGAGATATGAAATGGAATCAGCATGTGAGGATTGTGGTAGGAACGGCAAATTGTCGAATTCGGTTCATTGCGAGAATTTTAAGAAAGTGTGGTTCATCTGTGAAGAAGACCGCATATAGGACGCTCTTGCGAACTATTCTTGAGCACTGCTTTAACGTTTCGGATCCGCACCAGGTCGCGTTAAAGAAGACATCGAAGCAATTCAGAGGATAGGTGCAAGATTTGTTAATGATGAGGTCGATTTACACTCGAGTATTGAGGAAATGCTTCGTGAACTAAAATGGGAATTACCGGAGGGAAGACGATGTTCTTTCGCAAAATACTGGTGAGAAAATTTAGAGAACTTGCATTTGCGACAGACTGCAGAACGATCCTACTGCCACTAACGTGCATCTCACTTAAGGACTGCGAAGATAAAAGAAATCAGAGCTCGTACAGAAGCGTATAAACAGTTTTTTCCATCGCTCCAGTTATGGCTATCTCCCAGTACCTACTGCAACCTACATCCTTCTGAATCTGCTTAGTGTATTCAGCTCTTCGTCTCCCTATACGATTTTTACCCTCCACGCTGCTATCCAATACTAAACTGGTGATCCCTTGATGCCTCAGAATATGCCCTACCAACTGATCACTTCTTCTAGTCAAGTTGTGCCACAAATTCCTCTTCTGTCCAATTCTGTTCAATACCTCCTAATTAGTTATGTGATCTACCCATCTAATCGTAAGCATTCTTTTGTAGCACCACATTTCGAAAGCTTCTATTCTCTTCTTGTCAAAACTAGTTATCGTCCACGTCTCACTTCCATACATGGCTACACTCCATACAAATACTTTCAGTAAAGTAACGTAAACAACGCGAAAGGCGTAAAATAAGGCAGATTTTAAAAGATTAATAACACATTAAAACGAGGAACCAAAACGAATAGGTGATAAAAACCAGCAAATAAAAAGCTAGTAGCTTAAAGGGACCTGTAAAGAACAAAACAAAAATGAACAATTAAGCTCTTGCCATAAGTGATAGACTCATGCTATCCAGTGGCTACAAATTTAGGAGGGTTCGAGTAGTATGTCATCAGAAGTTAATACAACAACTAAAGCTATTAAAGTGTGCAGAATTCTATTGAAAGCAGAATTCTTAAAACCGTCTAAAATAAAAAGCAACTGAAACATAAGTATTTGCCTTTTCACTTTGAATGAGTATACCTCACTAAATCAGATCGCACTAATCAGTAACTTTCATTTCTTGAAGCAGCGTCCGATTTCACCTGTTCATCTTTCTATTTTCTGATAAGTATGCGTTGCAGTACATTCACCGAGCGAGGTGGCGCAGTGGTTAGCACACTGGACTCGCATTCGGGAGGACGACTGTTCAATCCCGTCTCCGGCCATCCTGATTTAGGTTTTCCGTGATTTCCCTAAATCGTTTCAAGCAAATGCCGGGATGGTTCCTTTGAAAGGGCACGGCCGCTTTCCTTTCCAATCCTTCCCCATCCCGAGCTTGCGCTCCGTATCTAATGACCTCGTTGTCGACGGGACGTTAAACACTAACCACCACCACCAATACATTCAACAGTGTTATTAACTTCTGATTATGGGATATTACTGGTACACTCCCAAACTTCTCTGCGTAATTCGTGTTAGTACTTTGCAACGTCGACTTAGTAATCTGTTGGTTCGATAATATTCGCATACGCCGTCCCTGTGTTCTTTTGAATAGAGATGATTACATTCTTCATGAATTCGGAGCTTATTTCGCCTGCCCTAATACATCGAGCTGTGCAATTTTGTAATAGTATCTTCCCAAAAGAGGTTAATAATTCTGGGGAATTCCTTTCTGTGTGGCTTATTTTTACTTACGTCTGCCAACATCCTGAACAATTCTTTTTGTAGTATCACACCTCTCATCTTATCTTCGTCTACCTCCTCTTCAATTTCATAATAATATCTTCAAGTTTATTTCCTTTATACAGAACTTCAAATCTTCCAACGTGCGAAAGGAAATTCAAGGTTCGGTGATATCTTTGTATGTTATTTGGGTTTGCACTCCATTCTGAAGTGTCTCTTCATAATCTGACTTTATCGGTCAGTTAATGTAGTCTGAATGTGATGTTGTACACAAACAATTTGACGTATATTTGGAGAAACAACTAACAAAGTGAGTACCCCAGTGCTAACAGATAAAACCGAATAAAAATAGTTTTAGAACAGCGTGTGCCAGAGATCTAGATAACATGCATACAGTGGCTGTGCGAATACACGGTGAATTGTACATAATCTTCCAATCTGCTGCGTTTTGATCACTTCTTTGAATCTCCGCATCTACAATTCGATGACAAACAAGGGAAGAACGTGCAACAACATCTCAACTCTGTAAGTGTTGTATGCTTCAGTATTTGTTTCATGCAAAGTTAAATTTTTTGAGAAATAATACCTTACTTAATTAACACTTCTGTCAGTCTAGTGGTCATAATTCTGTGTTGGACTGAACTGTTTCTGCAACAACTCGTACTTCTCTTGATGGCCTTCATACATCTATTGTACATAAAATTTAGAAATTCTGAATCATATTTACGCCAGTATAAAGTTCACTATGGGAGAAGGGAAAGGAGGTCAAATTTCATTTTTGGATGCACAGTTATTTAGAAAACATGGCAAAAGTTAAGTGGACAAAGTTGGCAGAAACCCCACTCACACTGACCTTCACAAAAATTCCAAATAGCATTCCAAGCAGGAAAAAAGAGGTGATTGACATACTGGTGGACATGGCTGAAAGAATCTGTGAGCTGCAGAACTAGGAGGAAGAGCACTATCATTTAACTATTACTTTCAGGAGGAATCCCTACTCTGACACAGAGCGAAATAGGGCAGTATAATCTAGTGAAAAAGAAGCATCTGAAGGTAAAGTTATCCTCATATTAGTGAAAACAGTTACAGACCGCATCGGCAGGGTGCTTGGAAGACAAGTCGTTGACACAGTGTTTAAACCTAACAAGATATTAGTATGAATATCTAAACACTTCAACGGACCTCCGCATGTCTCTTGCCAGAGCAGGAATATTCAAAATATGTTGCACATGTGGTCAAGTGTACACATCATGTATTGGGAAAATGAAGCTACCAAATACATGTCTTTGATACTGTAGTTTTATCGAAGTCTAATCGTTACTATGTCAAGACGTAATACTATGGCAAACCGTAATTTTTTCGGATGAATCCAGGTTCTGTTTACAGCATCATGATGCTGCGGTGAACGCACATTGGAAGCGTGTATTCATCATCGCCATACTGGCGTATCACCCGGCGTGATGGTATGGTGTGCCATTGGTTACACGTCGCGGTCACCTCTTGTTCGCGTTGACTTCACTTTGAACAGTGGACGTTACATTTCAGTCGTGGCTCTACCCTTCATTCGATCCCTGCGAAACCCTACATAATGCACGACCGCTTGTTGCAGGTCCTGTACGGGCCTTTCTGGATACAGAAAATGTTTGACTGCTGCCCTGGCCAGCACATTCTCCAGATCTCTCACCAATTGAAAACGTCTGTACAATGGTGGCCGAGCAACTGGCTCGTCACAATACGCCAGTCACTACTGTTGATGAACTGTGGTATCGTGTTGAAGCTGCACGGGCAACTGTACCTGTACACGCCATCCAAGGTCTGTTTGACTCAATGCCCAGGCGTATCAAGGTCGTTATTACAGCCAAAAGTGGTTGTTTTGGGTACTGATTTCGCAGGATCGACGCATCCAAATTGCCTGAAAATGTAATCACATGCGAGTTCTAGTATAATATATTTTCCCAAGGAATCCCTGTTTATCATCTGCATTTCCTCTTGGTGTAGCAATTTTAATGGCCAGTAGTGTACAATTCCTAAGTCTTTGGTCTTGAAGTGCCTAATCTTGATACTGCTACAGAAGTGGGCCGCGACGAGTCGGCGCGGCGTGTATGTCCTCTGCGTATAGAGGTCTCTGTCGTCGCGTTGTCTTCCTGGAGAGGGTTCGGTCAGCGTGCAATTGACTGACGTCTTCTTCACAGACCTCTATGCGCTATCGTTTCCGACTGGTGTGGCGGCGCTTGACTTCACGCCGTAACAAGAACTTCGACTTCAAGTTTACTTTATTGAGAGATTTTTGCTCCCTGAATAGCTATAAATTATAACGTTCACTTCACACGGACATAGAGTAAGGAAACAAAAGTACACGAACAGCGTTATTAAACAGAGAAGAGAGTCGCAGGCAAGCAGTCGCATTGCGACACGTGGTACGCGATTCATCAGGTGGCCTGGAAATTACGAGTGATCAGCGATCGACCATCGCAGTTTGCGGTTTCCCCGAACACGTGAAGTAAGTGGACAGACCGCATAACCTGGTGAAGGACAGCTGTGGCGCTTCACTCATGTGTGAGTCCCGCAGGAATGGTCTCATAACGTCACAATCTGATGTGTGGATACGTCTAAACAATTCGCCTTGTTTACGTCTTAAATTGTCGTGTGAATCGTTGCAACCTCTGATGGTATCCCCAGAATAAGGACGCGAAACTTTAAACACAGGAACATGTCTTGGATTGCAGCCTAGTCCAAAATAACAAAAATTAAGCGAATTCCGCCCGTGAAAACTTCTATGATCATTTCGATTCGGTTTCAGTCGTTCGAGCTAGGGTACTTCCCCTCTGACAGTGCGCACCTTTCCTTTGATCGTAGAGGGAGAGAGGGCAAGGGGATTTGGAGTTCATCAAACGTTAAAATGGCTCTGAGCACTATGGGACTTCACTTCGAAGGTCATCAGTCCCCTAGAACTTAGAACTACTTAAACCTAACCAAGCTAAGGACATCACACACATCCATGTCCGAGGCAGGATTCGAACCTGCGACTGTAGCGCCTAGAACCGCTCGGCCACTCCGGCCGGCTGGGAGTTCATCGTTCGTCTGCCTGTTTTCATGCGCTTCACCACGACTTTCTCTTCTGTGCCAGCCTCTTCGTCTAAGAGTAGTGCTTACATCCTGCGTCCTCGATTACTTGTTGGATGTTTTCCAATCTCTATGTTCCCTTGCAGTTTTTCCTCCCTACAGCCATCTCAAGTGTCATGGAAGTCACTCTTTGATGTCTTAACACACGTCCTATCCCTCCTTCTTATCAGTGTTTTCCACATTCTGCCATGGACTGTGCGGCTGGTCCCAGCGGAGGTTCGAGTCCTCCCGCGGGCATGTGTGTGTGTGTTTGTCCTTAGGTTCAAAAATGGTTAAAATGGCTCTGAGCACTATGGGACTTAACATCTGAGGTCATCAGTCCCCTAGAACTTAGAACTACTTAAACCTAAGGACATCACACACATCCATGCCCGAGGCAGGATTCGAACCTGCGACCGTAGCGGTGATGCGGTTCCAGACTGAAGCGCCTAGAACCGCTCGGCCACATCGGCCGGCCCAAAAACTGCATCTCTGTGTTACGCCCTCTTTTACTCCAAGCACGTCGTTCTTGTCTTTCAGTTGCGTAGTTCCCTTTTGGTTCTCGTCCATACTGAAATTATCCGTCTTTCGCCATAGGTTACATCTATTTTCCCGGGGATTTCGATCATCTTGCTTCATTTTACACTGTCGAACGCTTTTTCTAGGTCGAGAGATCCGATGACGGTGTCTTTATTTAATTTCTGCTTCCGTTATCAAGAGCAACTTCAGGATTGCTTGTCTGTTATCTTTATCCTTCCTAAAGCCAGATCGATCGTCACCTATGAGGTCGGCGAGCTGCATACTACGGACGTTTTGCGATACTATACCATACGTCATCCAACTGAAATGGTTCGTGGAAACTTAAACAGAGACATAGGCGGATATCAGAACTGTGAAGTCTCCTGAGATTGACCAGGGAGCCACATACACGACTACACGTACACAAGAGTATATACAGTAATACCCAATCCACTATCGAGTGCTTGGCGGGGGGTACCAGCCAGCGCTGTGGACATGTTTGTACGTACTTTGAAATTTCATCGGGAGAAGCGGAACGTAATTAGAAACTTGGGTTTCGTGTCGCTGGGCGTCGACTTCTTTGCTCATCTGTAAACATTGCGAGCTGGCCCGCGCGGTGGTGCGGCGCTGCTGCGACGTGTTGCGAATCTCGGAGCAGTAGCCTGCGTGCATAGGGAAACGGTTATCTCCGCGATGACTCCAGCGCTACTGCATGTAGTGGAGTTTTCTGCCACTGCCCTGCACTGTCATTGGTTTTTGAGTCGCAGCGGTGCCACTGGCCTTCACCAATCGCGCTAACAGTATAAGCTAGGTGGCTCCCTGGAAGTTCTTGTACGTCATGCATCCCACGCAAACCCCTGCACCAGCCGAACTTCTCGCAAAGTCATATCGCACCAGTTAATTGAATTTATATTCGCTCTCTGAAGCCTAGAATAACTTCCACGGCACACCCTGCGTAACGTGAGCAGGTAAGGCTCACTGTGGCTTCCCTCTTATTTGAACCCACGCCTTTATCAACGCACTCTTCATATCGTTGAATTCTCCAACACAGCTTTAAGTAGAGCGAATCTGCGTGTTGTTGTGAAAAAAAAAATTGGCCGTTTTATGGAAAGCAGAGGCTCTGTGGAAAAATTATTTCAAGCAAATAACTTTTAATGGTTTTCAATTATTACGTGTGGCATTTTCACATTTGAGCAGCCGTTTCTCAGCGACATACTACACATCCTACTCTGGTTTCATATAGTGAATAACGTTCAATTCAGTGATTAAATGTCACATTTTCGATTCTTCCCATGTATTTCCGGATTTACATGTGAATTACATTCAACTGAGAATACAAGTAAAGCACTCAGGCCCTGTATGGGAAATCGACCTAAAGTCACTATTTTATCTGAAGATTCCATACACACACACACACACACACACACACACACACACACGCACACTGGTCATACCGGATTCGAGAGTCCATTATCACAGCAACGTATTTTCGCCATCTGTCCCTGTCTTGGGCTATTTCCTTCCATTCACCTTCAATACCTAGGCTCCTCAAATCAGCCTTCACATTGTCCTCCCATCTAAGCCTCGGTCTCCCCACAGGACGTTTTCCCTCTAAGTGCCCTACCAGTACTTTGCGCGCTGCCCTGCCCTCATCCATTCGAGCTACGTGACCCGCCCATCGCAGCCTACGTGATTTAATAAGACTGATTTTGTCAGGGCTTGAACAGAGTTCGTGAACCTCTTCGTTATGCAGTTTTCGCCACTCTCCGCCAATGTCATCCCTTTTTGCTCCGAAAATTTTCCTCAAAATTTTGTTTTCAAATACTCGAAACGGATTTTCATTTTGCACAGGGAGAGACCGTCTCTCACCCATACAGCATAACTGGTAGAATAATAGTTTTGTATATCCTAATCTTTAAATTCCTAGACAATATCCGTGATGAAAGTAATCTATTCAGTGAGAAGTAGCACGTATTTCCGGCCCGTAATCTCTTCTTCAGTTCGGATTCAATCTCATTTCTCGAAGTGATGTCTACGTCTAGATACTTAAATGTGTTCACTTTTTCAAACTGCATGTCTCCAACTCTTAACGTTTCCTGATCTACATTCCATATACAGCATCATTTTTAATGCAATTATGTCCTACATCGGAAATTCCCCTAAAGTTACTATTTTTCCTAAAGATTCTGCACACAGCGTGATTTTGGTAAATGGGGTCAAAGTGCAGTAAACGGTCCCTGCGAGAACAAGGAGAGGAAACGGTCATGTGATCATACGACCGGAAATGTGGCCCAGGGGAGGTGGATATAAAGATCTTCCAAAGTGACCCAAACGTCAGGACTACCAGATGGCCCGCCTGCATGGCCGGCCGCTGTGGCCGAGCGGTTCTAGGCGCTTCAGCCTGGAACCGCGCTGCTGCTACGGTCGCAGGTTCGAATCCTGCCTCGGGCATGGATGTATGTGATGTCGTTAGGTTTATAGTAGTTCCTAGGTGACTGATGACCTCAGATGTTAAGTCCCATAGTGTTTGGAGCCATTTGAACAGCCTGCGTGCTGTAAGCCAGGCTACCGTGTCGAATATTCTCCACGACAATGCCAGTGCGCGTATTACTTTAGAAAGCGTACTGGCCTTATTACTCACCGCCACTGCGGCGGTTTTGTCGCTGGTTCGTTGGACAGGCCATCACTTTGGTGGGATTTCGTTCATCCGTCCTAATCGCAGATGAGGCTGCCTTTATGAGGGTCGGTATCGTCAACCTTCACAACACCTACCTGTGGCCTACGGAGAACCCCCAGGGTATGGCAGCTATGCATCACCACCGGTTCATCCTCTGTGCGTGGGATGGGAATACCGGCAACCACATCGCGGCACCAGTCACCTTTCCACAACGTCTCAAAAGCGAAGCACATTAGCACTTGCTGGGGCTGGCCCTGATTCCACTGCTTTGCAGGCAGGAAGGGTGACGTGGTTACAGTATAACGGTGCTCCAACTCATTGCCCTCTTGATTGTGAAGTTAAAATATCGTACAAGTAGAAAAGTCCCACTTGCCTCGTGTTTTCTATGTGTGCTTTCAATCATTGAAACCCGCACACTCAAATACCTTTTATCTCCACCTTCACGTGGGTGTACATCCCTTGGAACGCATTTCCGGCCGTATGACCATGTAATCTCTTCTGCTCCTTTCCTCTCAGAGACCTGCAGTTTGTCCGCAAAAAACAAAATCACCATGTATATTGGTGTGTTGGCTACAACTCTGTTTTCAATGCCGATAATCATATTTTTCACTGAGTATGAAAACGGGATTTTGGTTACAAGGCCTGGTTACGCGATTAAAAGCACGTGCATATAAATAAACGGAGGCCATTAGACGGATAGGAAGAAGGCAAACTAAGCAGAAAAAGAAGAAGGCGGTAAAGAACAACTGTGGATAGGATATATTTCAGAGGGTAAGTTTAAACCTAATTTGAATTTCTGTATATTTTTCGGTAGATGATTTTTTGCCATTTACATAGTTTCTAGTCTGAGGTACCACTTCCCAAAATCTGTCAGATTTGAACTAAACTTTGATGTCAGCTTCACGTTGCTGCTACCTACGTGCGTGTCATCCACCAAACCAGTTCCGTAATCTTTTTGACTAGTGACATTTAAAGTCGCTTCTAAAATCATAAAATTAGAATTACTTGAAGCATAATAATTTTGTTTAATTGTATCGATCCTAGATTTTTTCATCCTTTGCCTGTTAAGACTTTTTCAGAGGGAATAAACATACTAATACAAATATAACAGTGACACAAGTAACATGTAGAAGCTATTAACTTGATAACACTGTAAAAATTGTGGACAGAATTTTTGCTATTAATGATATTATTACGTGTGTAGTATTTGATCCAAATTCTGCTGAAAATCTGTAAAAATGTTTATATGAAAGTGAATATTAAATGTTTCAGGATAATTACATTGCCGGCCGCGGTGGTCTCGCGGTTCTAGGCGCTCAGTCCGGAACCGTGCGACTGCTACGGTCGCAGGTTCGAATCCTGCCTCGGGCATGGATGTGTGTGATGTCCTTAGGTTAGTTAGGTTTAAGTAGTTCTAAGTTCTAGGGGACTGATGACCACAGCAGTTGAGTCCCATAGTGCTCAGAGCCATTTGAACCATTTTTTGATAATTACATTCAGTTCCCCAGTATACGAACTCTTACCGAACGGGACGTATTCTGTTTACCAGGCGATATTTCGGCAAGGGGATTCCCAGGACGGCGGACTTGGTGACAAACACGAACCTGATGCTGGTCAACAGCCACTTCAGCATCAACCACCCGCGGCCCTTCGTCCCCAACGTAGTGGAAGTCGGCGGAATGCACATCCCCAGCAAGCCTAAGAAACTGCCAGATGTAAGTACGTGCTCAAAGGTCTGTTGTCAGACAATGCTATCCCTTTTTCTTACTTATGCTGCTACTGAGATTGTTTCCTCTAAGATAGGGAAAAAACTTCAAAGATTAAATTAATTTGTCTTTGAGACACCTATGCAAAAATATGTAGTCACCTACGATCTCATTTGAAAGCTAGAGCTACTACAGACAAGAGTTGAAAGTGGTTTTGCGGATGGACGAAAAAGAAAAAAAAAAAACAGAACTTTTGGTGAACTAAGTGGGAGTTTCAAAAGTAAGCTACCGGTGTACCCGACACGAATACTTAACAACCACTGTTTTGAATTGTGGCAGCGTGACACGAACTTCTAGTGTGGCGTCTGTAGAATCACGTGAAAAACATACAAGATCAACGTGAATACGTGTAGCTGTAGAACGTAATACTGCGACAAGTAATACGCTGTGTGTGTGTCAGAGAAGGTAATCCGTGAGTGCGAGAATGCATTTTTGCAAGAAAAGATAACTGAACCAAATACATGTTCGAGGTACTGAGAATTGCGCCAAGATCTAATCGCACGCTTTGGCCGATGATCTGACAAGATTACTGATATGGAATTAGGGCAGATAGAGCTTTTAAACAAACAATAAAAAGTAAACACAGACAGATAAATCTCTACGCCGGTTTTCACCAAAACAGTCGTTATCACAGCGGTCATGAAAACAGCGCCCGACTAATCTATACTGCCATAGAAAGCCAATATCTAGTTTAACGTTGTTACCAAGAATCTCGAAAAGTTCGTTACCAACTTACTTCAATTTTTTACACGTCATTCTAATATACGTTCGCAAACATAAACTATACTTTTTTAATGTATTTTATAGGAAGACCAGTCGTAGTTCAACGTTGATACCAAAAACCTCGAAACGTTTGTGACCTGTTCACTCCAAATTTTTACACGATATTCTAATAAATGTTCTGACGGATACAGACTACACGTTAATATACATAAAGGAAGTCGTAGTTTAACGTCGTTACCAAAGTTTCGGAAAGTTCGTGATACATTTACTTCAATTTTTTACATGATATTCTAATAAACGTTAGAACGGACATAGGCTATATTCAGATTCAGCAGCTGGATAAGTCTCTGCTGTACCCCCTTATGCTAATGATCCCAACCAATTTATGCATTCATTGCAACTGACTTGATTTCCTGGGGGAAGGGGGGGGGGATAGGAGATGGATAGTGACATGGGGCAGGAGGAGAAGATGAACAAAGAGATGGAGGAAAGCAGCCGTGCTAGTAAAATTAATCAGGTGGAAAACTAAGGCTAACATGCTCAGAAGAGCTTTATAGAATGAATGAGAGCGATCAACAGAATAAAGTTCTGTATCTGTGTCCTATATAGTTAAAAGTCTTATTAATTTGATTCAAAGAAGACTTTTGCATGAGGAATAAATAGAAGACAGTTCGAACTGAACAGAGCTCGCTCAGTTTTACAACTTCAGCAGATCCCACGAGAACAACAGCTCAAAAGAGAGAGAAAAAAAGAAGACAGGCAGCAAGGTGAAGAATTTTGAGATTATGGGCAGCGAAGAGGACATCGAAACAAAAACTGCTGCGAAAAACTTGCATTATCTTCATCACCAGAATAACTTGTGTTTTCGTTCGGGAAACTCCTGCTCCGTACTTTTTCGATCACGAGCTATCACTACGGACAATCACCTGCGTAACTGAGATAAAACAAAATCTCTCTTATGTGCTCTGAGCCTTTCCCGGCGTTTACGCCTTTTGAAGGGGCCTCTGGTGTCCAGCCGGATACGATCTTCGAATGTCCACGATATTTTGGCTAATAATTCGTGCGGTGGAAGATCGATGCAAAGAACACCAACGCTGCACCCGCCTAGGCCAACCAAGACAATCTGCCCGAGCAGAACATTGTATAAACACTGGACACACGGCGAATTATGACGAGACAAAAGTACTGGCCTCCAGAAATAACTACTAGGACTGCATCTTCATAGATGCCGTAGAAATTCGCGTAACAGATAACCTCGCCAACAGGGATACTTGTTACCATCTCAGTAAGGCCTGGGAACAAACACTAAGCTCTGTCAAGGAGCAACGCTCCAAGCGCACACGTCATGATTCCGCCACGGCCGCCGAAGAGGTACTGCGACTCCATCCCACCCCACCCCCTACCACCTCCGCAACCTACCGCAGCCTCCTCCTTCCCCACCACAAGAAACGCAGAGAGTGGACAGACCATTGCTTCAGCACTACTTGATGATGGCTGAACAGTTATTCGCCGAAATACACTCCTGGAAATTGAAATAAGAACACCGTGAATTCATTGTCCCAGGAAGGGGAAACTTTATTGACACATTCCTGGGGTCAGATACATCACATGATCACACTGACAGAACCACAGGCACATAGACACAGGCAACAGAGCATGCACAATGTCGGCACTAGTACAGTGTATATCCACCTTTCGCAGCAATGCAGGCTGCTATTCTCCCATGGAGACGATCGTAGAGATGCTGGATGTAGTCCTGTGGAACGGCTTGCCATGCCATTTCCACCTGGCGCCTCAGTTGGACCAGCGTTCGTGCTGGACGTGCAGACCGCGTGAGACGACGCTTCATCCAGTCCCAAACATGCTCAATGGGGGACAGATCCGGAGATCTCGATGGCCAGGGTAGTTGACTTACACCTTCTAGAGCACGTTGGGTGGCACGGGATACATGCGGACGTGCATTGTCCTGTTGGAACAGCAAGTTCCCTTGCCGGTCTAGGAATGGTAGAACGATGGGTTCGATGACGGTTTGGATGTACCGTGCACTATTCAGTGTCCCCTCGACGATCACCAGTGGTGTATGGCCAGTGTAGGAGATCGCTCCCCACATCATGATGCCGGGTGTTGGCCCTGTGTGCCTCGGTCGTATGCAGTCCTGATTGTGGCGCTCACCTGCACGGCGCCAAACACGCATACGACCATCATTGGCACCAAGGCAGAAGCGACTCTCATCGCTGAAGACGACACGTCTCCATTCGTCCCTCCATTCACGCCTGTCGCGACACCACTGGAGGCGGGCTGCACGATGTTGGGGCGTGAGCGGAAGACGGCCTAACGGTGTGCGGGACCGTAGCCCAGCTTCATGGAGACGGTTGCGAATGGTCCTCGCCGATACCCCAGGAGCAACAGTGTCCCTAATTTGCTGGGAAGTGGCGGTGCGGACCCCCTACGGCACTGCGTAGGATCCTACGGTCTTGGCGTGCATCCGTGCGTCGCTGCGGTCCGGTCCCAGGTCGACGGGCACGTGCACCTTCCGCCGACCACTGGCGACAACATCGATGTACTGTGGAGACCTCACGCCCCACGTGTTGAGCAATTCGGCGGTACGTCCACCCGGCCTCCCGCATGCCCACTGTACGCCCTCGCTCAAAGTCCGTCAACTGCACATACGGTTCACGTCCACGCTGTCGCGGCATGCTACCAGTGTTAAAGACTGCGATGGAGCTCCGTATGCCACGGCAAACTGGCTTACACTGACGGCGGCGGTGCACAAATGCAGCGCAGCTAGCGCCATTCGACGGCCAACACCGCGGTTCCTGGTGTGTCCGCTGTGCCGTGCGTGTGATCATTGCTTGTACAGCCCTCTCGCAGTGTCCGGAGCAAGTATGGTGGGTCTGACACACCGGTGTCAATGTGTTCTTTTTTCCATTTCCAGGAGTGTATATTGAGTACTCGACGATCGTATCGGGTTGGACTCCCGAGAACCCTTCAAGCAAAATCTATCTTCTCTGTGTAGTTCAGTGTGTCTCCAGTAGTGAAAGAGACATCCGGCTAGTGTAGGCAGTTCAGGCTGTCAAAGTGGAAAACGCAAGTTGTGACTAATGTTCATTGCCCTGAACATTCTGAAAGTCACGCTCCTGGCTATCAAGAGAAGTGGAGTACATGGTGCATTCTCGATCGCCAATATTGCAACATCCGCAGTTCTGGAAGTAATCTCTGAAAATTAGGATTTCCAGCCACCACTACCAACTGCAGCCGCTGGCTCTTTATCGCGTTGTGCACCGGGAAAGATCCGTTTCAGGCCGCTAGAGATGCAGTTGATGTTGCCCTATTTTGGTCATCCGGGCGTGTTTTAAGCATTCTGCTTCAGTAATCATTTCAGACTGCGAATGAGTGCTTACTGTCGCTCTACGGTAAGGAGGAGCGTCAGCACGTGCAGTTGCCAGCCGAATAGCCGCATTCCTCAGAGACGTCAATCAATCAATCAGCGCGTACATAGCGCCGCAACCGCCGGCCTGTGTGGCCGAGCGGTTCTAGGCGCTTCAGTCCGGAACCGCGCGACTGCTACGGTCGCAGGTTCGAATCCTGCTTCGGGCATGGATGTGTGTGATGTCCTTAGGTTAGTTACTTTTAAGTAGTTCTAAGTCTAGGGGACTGATGACCTCAGATGTTAAGTCTCATAGTACTCAGAGCCGTTTGAACCATAGCGCCGCAACCATTCTTCGGTGCTGCTGGGCAGAACAGCAGCGCTGCTCCTATGGTTGCAAGAGGCCATATTTCCAGATCAGGAACATCAGCAGAATCACCAGATGTCAAAATATGTTTCGATTCTTCTAGAAAGGCATACAGATGAGGATTAAAATTTACAGAATTCGACGATTTCAACAAAGAGCTTGTGTGTAGAACTGTATTTGGTTATTAAGACAGAGGAGAACCCAACAGCTAAAAAATACAGTATGAGCTCCGTGAAATAAATAATTATTCCGGCTCAGACACCTCCGTGCTTCATCTTCTTCAGAAAGTTTAATGGAATAAAGAGAAACTGCATCAGTACGAGCAAAGTTTTTGCATGCAATGCACTTATTACATGCTGAGGGCAATAAGCATTAGCCTGAGGTGCCCATTTCCGTACCATTATGTATAATCCGAGAGGAGTGCAACATACGTGACAGATGCCTGTTTTTGGAGGCAAGGAAAAGAGCACACCTGGAATGGAACCTGTCCTCTTCACGAAAGATTTGTCTGGTGTCTGATGACCGTCGTCGAAGTGAATGGAAGCCGCAAGTACTAAAGTGCGTCTGAGCCACGCAATCTCGGGAGATTAGTATGAAAAGAGGGGAACGAACAGATATAATTTGGTCCCATAGCATGTATGGTGGATAATTTCGGGTTGTGCTGTATCGGCACAGTATCCTCTAAGCTACGTTTCTGTCCTGAAATCAACATTTCGGCAATGAGCTCATCTTTCAAGACGATGACCTGCCTCCTGAAAGTGGACTTCGCGAAGTGGTTGCCACTTCGCGAAGTCCACTTTCAGGAGGCGGAAATCAACCGAATGAAACAGCCTGCTGTATCTGCTGTGATGAACCCGGTTCAGCATGTTATTTTGTTTTGTGTGAAATCTTATGGGACTTAACTGCTAAGGTCATCAGTCCCTAAGCTTACACACTACTTAATCTAAACTATCCTAAGGACAAAGACACACACCCATGCCCGAGGGAGGACTCGAACCTTCGCTGGGACCAGCCGCACAGTCCATGACTGCAGCGCCTTAGACCGCTCGGCTAATCCCGCGCGGCGGTTCAGCATGCATGCTGCGTAGTCGCAGCAACCCTCCCCACGCTCCGTGTGGGCTCAGGGTGACTGCTGTCGAGGATGATACAAGCGTGTTACAACGAATGGGGAGGAACAACTAGGCACTATTATCCACCAGCAGATAAGTTTCTTAATTCCACAGCGCCTGTTCGTTCGTTCCCTGTACCCTTATGTATGCATGTGTTCTTAGTAAACATGCAGTGGAGTAACACGTTTTTCGAGCAGTAAATATAGCTTGTAACGAATTTTAAATGAGTGGTTTCAAGTGACAGTTGCAATAACCCAACGTATATGGATTTATGTTCGTTATTGGCCTTTGCTCCCTCAGGACCAGACGACACTGATGGTACGGCTCAAGTGTTGCTGTTTATGGCTGCTCAGAAGCGAGGTTATGTCATTTCTTTGACAAGGGTGTAGGGAGAGCTAACGAACAGTACATCTTAGCATACGACAAATTTTAGCAGAGCACAGTATGTATAGGCGAAATGGTTGCCCATCCGTCGTCGGAGCTAGCTGGTCACGTGACTAAATATGCTCACATTGCAATTCGAAGTAGCGCGCATCGTTACCACGCAGTGTGAGCGCAGAATGTGCTCATGGAAAAATACTTCGTGGGAACATTTAATAGCTTGCTGTTAACATCATTAATTTTACTAAGAGTGAGAACGACAAAGGTGCACCAGTGCCGACAGAGAAGGAGGCGGACGGTGCAAAGAAATGTTGAAGAGTGCAGGTAAATCAGTGGTGTGCAAATTACAGAATCTGGGGAGCGATGGCGAGTGGATGACGAGTGGAGCAGGATGCAAGTATGTCGCCCAGAGTAGAGAAACTGCAATGCATACAAGAACTTGGTGGTGTAAATAAACGTGTTACGAGGCAGCAATTTATGAGATATCATGAACAGTAATCCGAAGTACCATCTTTGCGATGACTTCACAGCTTTTGTCTCACAGAATTGGAATTCAAGGATAGCAAAGAAACTGTGAGAAGAAACTGCTTCGTCTATGGAGTTTGATTTTACAACGTGCCTGAGTGAACGAGTCATAACGTGCGAACGAAAATCATAGCTATAGAAAAAGCTTACTACATTATATTTTCTTCGAAAGAATGATGTATCGGTATTAAAGCAGACAGTAATTTATATTCTTACACATACACTGTGAACAAATGTTGCAAAATAACAGAGTGTGAAGAGTATTATCAAACAATGCCGGTCAACGGTTCATTCTTGTGAATGCAACGTTTCGTTTGACGTTTACTTTTGCTCTATACCTATAGCAGAAAAACGTCAGACTATCAAGCAGAAATGAAGAGAAAAAATGAAAAATACCTAAGAGACAAGGAAGGACGAACTTTTGGCATTAATTTGTAAGAAAATGGAACGCTTCCTACTTCCGCCATACCATCTTGACGTATACAACAGGCCGATAGTCTTGCAAACAGTGAGATCCGTGGTCGTAATACGTCAAGCAGCTCGCTCTCTAAACTGAAAAAATAACCGCTGACGTTCTTGGCACTAACGATAAACGCCATGTGGCACCGAGCCTGTCGACATAAAACGCTACTTCGGCGACTGGCCACGTCACTGTTGCTACTTTTATATTCAACCAGCTCTTCAGTCGGCTTCACAAGGCTGAGTGGACTTTCTTCCAGGCTTTCCCACCAGTGAAGCGCTCGCTGGGATTTGAACTTGGGACCTTTAGGGTACAAGCAAAAATCGCTTAACACTAGCCCACACGCTCAGTTTGCTCATATGCCACGAGTTACCCTAGGGCTGATCACGGCGGAGGTTCGAGTCCTCCCTCGGGCACGGGTGTGTGTGTTTGTCCTTAGGATAATTTAGGTTAAGTAGTGTGTAAGCTTAGGGACTGATGACCTTAGCTGTTAAGTCCCATAAGATTTCACACACATTTGAATATATATATATATATATATATATATATATATATATATATAGGGTGTTTCAAAAATGACCGGTATATTTGAAACGGTAATAAAAACTAAACGAGCAGCGATAGAAATACACCGTTTGTTGCAATATGCTTGGGACAACAGTACATTTTCAGGCAGACAAACTTTCGAAATTACAGTAGTTACAATTGTCAACAACAGATGGCGCTGCGGTCTGGGAACCTCTATAGTATGATATTTTCCACATATCCACCATGCGTAGCAATAATATGGCGTAGTCTCTGAATGAAATTACCCGAAACCTTTGACAACGTGTCTGGCGGAATGGCTTCACATGCAGATGAGATGTACTGCTTCAGCTGTTCAATTGTTTCTGGATTCTGGCGGTACACCTGGTCTTTCAAGTGTCCCCACAGAAAGAAGTCACAGGGGTTCATGTCTGGCGAATAGGGAGGCCAATCCACGTCGCCTCCTGTATGTTTCGGATAGCCCAAAGAAATCACACGATCATCGAAATATTCATTCAGGAAATTAAAGACGTCGGCCGTGCGATGTGGCCGGGCACCATCTTGCATAAACCACGAGGTGTTCGCAGTGTCGTCTAAGGCAGTTTGTACCGCCACAAATTCACGAAGAATGTCCAGATAGCGTGATGCAGTAATCGTTTCGGATCTGAAAAATGGGGCAATGATTCCTTTGGAAGAAATGGCGGCCCAGACCAGTACTTTTTGAGGATGCAGGGACGATGGGACTGCAACATGGGGCTTTTCGGTTCCCCATATGCGCCAGTTCTGTTTATTGACGAAGCTGTCCAGGTAAAAATAAGCTTCGTCAGTAAACCAAATGCTGCCCACATGCATATCGCCGTCATCAATCCTGTGCACTATATCGTTAGCGAATGTCTCTCATGCAGCAATGGTAGCGGCGCTGAGGGGTTGCCGCGTTTGAATTTTGTATGGATAGAGGTGTAAACTCTGGCGCACGAGACGATACGTGGACGTTGGCGTCATTTGGACCGCAGCTGCAACACGGCGAACGGAAACCCGAGGCCGCTGTTGGATCACCTGCTGCACTAGCTGCGCGTTGCCCTCTGTGGTTGCCGTACGCGGTCGCCCTACCTTTCCAGCACGTTCATCCGTCACGTTCCCAGTCCGTTGAAATTTTTCAAACAGATCCTTTATTGTATCGCTTATCGGTCCTTTGGTTACATTAAACCTCTGTTGAAAACTTCGTCTTGTTGCAACAACACTGTGTTCTAGGCGGTGGAATTCCAACACCAGAAAAATCCTCTGTTCTAAGGAATAAACCATGTTGTCCACAGCACACTTGCACGTGGTGAACAGCACACGCTTACAGCAGAAAGACGACGTACAGAATGGCGCACCCACAGACTGCGTTGTCTTCTATATCTTTCACATCACTTGCAGCGCCATCTGTTGTTGAAAATTGTAACTACTGTAATTTCGAAAGTTTGTCCGCCTGAAAATGTGCTGTTGTCCCAAGCATATTGCAACAAACGGTGTATTTCTATCGCTGCTCGTTTAGTTTTTATTGCCGTTTCAAATATACCGGTCATTTTTGAAACACTCTGTATATATACACTCCTGGAAATTGAAATAAGAACACCGTGAATTCATTGTCCCAGGAAGGGGAAACTTTATTGACACATTCCTGGGGTCAGATACATCACATGATCACACTGACAGAACCACAGGCACATAGACACAGGCAACAGAGCATGCACAATGTCGGCACTAGTACAGTGTATATCCACCTTTCGCAGCAATGCAGGCTGCTATTCTCCCATGGAGACGATCGTAGAGATGCTGGATGTAGTCCTGTGGAACGGCTTGCCATGCCATTTCCACCTGGTGCCTCAGTTGGACCAGCGTTCGTGCTGGACGTGCAGACCGCGTGAGACGACGCTTCATCCAGTCCCAAACATGCTCAATGGGGGACAGATCCGGAGATCTTGATGGCCAGGGTAGTTGACTTACACCTTCTAGAGCACGTTGGGTGGCACGGGATACATGCGGACGTGCATTGTCCTGTTGGAACAGCAAGTTCCCTTGCCGGTCTAGGAATGGTAGAACGATGGGTTCGATGACGGTTTGGATGTACCGTGCACTATTCAGTGTCCCCTCGACGATCACCATTGGTGTACGGCCAGTGTAGGAGATCGCTCCCCACACCATGATGCCGGGTGTTGGCCCTGTGTGCCTCGGTCGTATGCAGTCCTGATTGTGGCGCTCACCTGCACGGCGCCAAACACGCATACGACCATCATTGGCACCAAGGCAGAAGCGACTCTCATCGCTGAAGACGACACGTCTCCATTCGTCCCTCCATTCACGCCTGTCGCGACACCACTGGAGGCGGGCTGCACGATGTTGGGGCGTGAGCGGAAGACGGCCTAACGGTGTGCGGGACCGTAGCCCAGCTTCATGGAGACGGTTGCGAATGGTCCTCGCCGATACCCCAGGAGCAACAGTGTCCCTAATTTGCTGGGAAGTGGTGGTGCTGTCCACTACGGCACAGCGTAGGATCCTTCGGTCTTGGCGTGCACCCGTGCGTCGCTGCGGTCCGGTCCCAGGTCGACGGGCACGTGCACCTTCAGCCGAACACTGGCGACAACATCGATGTACTGTGGAGACCTCACGCCCCACGTGTTGAGCAATTCGGCGGTACGTCCACCCGGCCTCCCGCATGCCCACTATACGCCCTCGCTCAAAGTCCGTCAACTGCACATACGGTTCACGTCCACGCTGTCGCGGCATGCTACCAGTGTTAAAGACTGCGATGGAGCTCCGTATGCCACGGCAAACTGGCTTACACTGACGGCGGCGGTGCACAAATGCTGCGCAGCTAGCGCCATTCGACGGCCAACACCGCGGTTCCTGGTGTGTCCGCTGTGCCGTGCGTGTGATCATTGCTTGTACAGCCCTCTCGCAGTGTCCGGAGCAAGTATGGTGGGTCTGACACACCGGTGTCAATGTGTTCTTTTTTCCATTTCCATATATTACCCGAGGAAGGAGAGTGAAGGCTACCGGAGGAGTGATACTGTGACAGACAAAGAAACTGATAATGTAACGAAAGCAGTCGGTATAGATTGGAACAAAGAGCAAGGAGTTACCTTCAGCGACGGATGTAGCAGAGGAGGAATGAACTTACACATCTGCAAACACAGCGATATGACAGGGGCAAGGCAGTTTTGCAGATACTGCCAGCGAAACGTCGTGGGCAGACAGTTTGGAACGTACTGTACACCCTTTTCGTCTTCTCGCTACTAAAAGGCACTTTGCTTAGTGGACCGTACAGACGTCAACTGTGTGAGGCAAGAGTACTGGAGTTGCCTCCCCACCCCCGCCCCGCTGGCTTTCCGGACGTTAACATGAAGGTGCTGCCACACGGGGCCGGGTAACAGACGGCATTCTTTGTGCAGGATATGAAGCGGTTCCTGGACGGGGCCCCGGAAGACGTGGGCGCCGTGCTGTTTACGTTCGGCTCGCTGGTGCGGACGGAGACGATGCCGCTCCAGAAGCTGGTGGCCTTCGTAGCCGCGTTCAGGCAGCTGGCCCCGCAGCGCTTCATATGGAAGGTGGACGCGTCTGCCCTCGCCGAACTGGGACTCACCGTCCCCGACAACGTTTACACGGCCAACTGGGTGCCGCAGTTCGACGTGCTCAGTGAGTACCACAGTTTAGTCTTCACACTATGCTGAGAACTGCAGCATAGTGTGTAAGTGGGCTGTTTAGGTTTTTATGTTGGTAACGCCATGTAGCGCTCTATATGAAAATCACTGACTATGCTGTGTGCAGTCTGTGGCTGGTTTGCATTGTTGAAATTTGCTATTGTAGTGTTGGGCAGTTGGCTGTTAACAGCGCGTAGCGTTGGGCAGTTGGAGGTGAGCCGCCAGCAGTGGTGGATGTGGGGAGAGAGATGGCGGAGTTTTGAGAGCGGATGATCTGGACGTGTGTCCATCAGAGGCAGTAAATATGTAGGACTGGATGTCATGAACTGATATATATATATATATATATATATATATATATATATATATATATATATAATGACTTTTGAATACTATTAAGGTACATACATTGTTTGTTCTTTATCAAAATCTTCCATTTGCTAACTATGCCTATCAGTAGTTAGTCCCTTCAGTAGTTTGAATCTTTTATTTAGCCCTGGCAATAGTGGCGCTCACCGTATTGCTGTAGTTCGAGGAACGAAGATTTTTGTGAGGTAAGTGATTCATGAAAAGTATAGGTTATTGTTAGTCAGGGCCATTCTTTTGTAGGGATTATTAGAAGTCACATTGCGTTGCGCTAAAAATATTGTGTGTAAGTTTAAGCACAGTCATCGATAATTTTTCTAAGGGGACGTTTCATATGTCGACACTTAGCCGAGGATACCTCACTGGAATCTTCTGATTTTTTCTTGTAGTTTGTGTAATTAGTGTAGCTATTGTTTATTGCTAGCGCGTAACTATAGAGAGAATTTCCTTTGCAGTTGTAGTTTTTCATTGTTGTACAGTAAAACAGTTGTGGCATGCATGTAGATTTGCAACAAGTGTTTCGCAGCTGCGCTTGCAATTAACTAGATATTATTTTCAGTGCTATGCTAATGTGTTTTCTTATTTTGCTCTTCAAATTGTGATTTTATGTGTTATCGTGTGAAATATTGTGACAATAATGGCGTGTGAAAAACGTAACACTAAACTGATACACAATATTTTTAGCGCAACGCAATCTAACCTTCAAAAATCCCTACAAAAGGATGGCCCTGACTAACATTAACCTATACGTTTCACTAATCACTTACCTCACAAAAATCTTGGTTACTCGAACTACTGCAATACAGCGAGCTCCACTACTGCCAGCTAAATAAAAGATTCAAACTACTGAAGGCACTAACTACTGATAGGCATAGTTATCAAATGAAAGATTTTGATAAAGAACAAACAATATATTTACCTTAATAGTGTTCAAAAGCCATTATATATATATATATATATATATATATATATATATATAATCAGTTCATGACATCCAGTCTTACAAATTTACTGTCTCTGATGGACACACGCCCTGATCATCCGCTCATAAAAATTCCGCCATCTCTCTCCCCACATCCACCACTGCTGGCGGCTCACCTCCAACTGCGCAACGCTACACGCTGTTAACAGCCAACTGCCCAACACTACAATAGCACATTCCAACAATGCAAACCAGCCACAGACTGCACACACCACAGTCAGTGATTTTCATATAGAGCGCTACATGGCGTTACCAACATAAAAACCTAAACAGCCTACTTACAAGTGTACAGTTAATAACGCTTTTGGTATTTTCCTATCACACTAGAAACCAATTTTGAATAGTATTGAATGTAACAGATTACGTGCGGTGCGACGGGTGGCTCTATCACTGTCCTTTAAACAATAATTCCACTTACCTCGATAGGCTTCAGGTCGTCTGCCCCTTCACTCAGCGGTGGTAGATACTGGTTTAGCCGACAAAAGTAGCGGTGATGAAAATTCCACTTGATACCTACCACACAAAGGCCACATAACTCCAGTCCATGACGCAGTAGCTGAAAGTTAGTTAAACTGTTGAGTGTTCGGTATTTGCGCAAGAGTCCTTTGAAAAAACTGTCAAAAATTCCCTTTTTGGTTGATTTATTGTCTTTAAAACAAGGAAAACGGCTACCAAGTCCCGACAGCAGTTATGAAATGCTACTGGTTGTCTCTGTTCCAGGTTCACAAGCAAAAGCAGTCAGAAGATATTTCAAACGTCCTAAAGAGACAGTGACCCAGGACTACTTGCGAGTTACCACAGCCAGTCGTTCGGTAGTCTTCTTACGCAGAAGAGCTCGCCATAACGTCTCGTTACCTGCGCGAAAACTGCCACGGCGGAGTTGACGTACGACTTGAAACGTTCACACGCGAAATTTCCCAAAATAAAACACTCACAAAGCTCAAACATTCTCAAAATACTTAACACTGTAGTCGCTCTTCGACTGCGACACGAGAACGGATCAAACGTGGAAATTTCTTCATTTTGGTACAAATTTGATCAGCGAGATTTAACGTAGGTGTTTACCAGAAGACGTCTCCAGAGCGACTATATCTAGAGTCATAGATCTGAGGCACCAAGACGTACTCAAACGTGCGAGAAATGCTGAACTTCTATTGGCTAGTATCTTAAGCACCCAATCAAATCGTTTCGACTACTTCTATACTCGCGGTATTTCTAATGTAAACAAATGAGATTATCACACCCAATTTAGACTAGAAATCTGTTATTCAGACTAGATAAAATTTAATGAAAAGAAAATACATGTCGTATCCACGAAATAAATTACTAACAAATTTAATACTCAACGCCCCCTCGGGCTGCCCTTTACAAAATTAAGCTGACTCGGACATATATCTCAAATTCCCGTATTACACAACAACTTTCTCACGCTTGCATTTACACAGTTTTCAATAAAATATCACATTCTCACTTTACGTATGTCCCCCATTCACTCACTCAGTCTCTCCAAAACACTCACACAACCAAATGCAATCAAATAATAATTTTTCAATGTACCGTTAATTACGTCAGAAATCTGTGGCAATGAAACCGAAGAAAATTCCAGTAAAGTAGATTATATGAGCCTATCCTCTTAAGAAAACAAGAAAAGACGCACCTCTGACTGTAGATGGATTCAGTTTCAAGACTGGTGACCACTTCAAGTACCTAGAAAGTCTTTTTAGTAATAACAACAGAACAGATATAGAAATAGATGCCTGCTTATCAAAAGAAAACAAGACACTTTTTAGTTTCATCAAGATTCTAAAAAAAAGATCACTTAGCAGTAACTTCAAAATCGCTTATATCAATCGACCATTATACCTGTGATGTTATATACAGGGTTATTACAAATGATTGAAGCGGTTTCACAGCTCTACAATAGCTTTATTATTTGAGATATTTTCACAAGGCTTTGCACACACATACAAAAACTCAAAAAGTTTTTTTAGGCATTCACAAATGTTCGATATGTGCCCCTTTAGTGATTCGGCAGACATCAAGCCGATAATCAAGTTCCTCCCACACTCGGCGCAGCATGTCCCCATCGATGAATTCGAAAGCATCGTTGATGCGAGCTCGCAGTTCTGGCACGTTTCTTGGTAGAGGAGGTTTAAACACTGAATCTTTCACGTAACCCCACAGAAATAAATCGCATGGGGTTAAGTCGAGAGAGCGTGGAGGCCATGACATGAATTGCTGATCATGATCTCCACCACGACAGATCCATCGGTTTTCCAATCTCCTGTTTAAGAAATGCGGAACATCATGATGGAAGTGCGGTGGAGCACCATCCTGTTGAAAGATGAAGTCGGCGCTGTCGGTCTCCAGTTGTGGCATGAGCCAATTTTCCAGCAAGTTTCCTGTAACGTTTTTTTCGCAGAAGAAAAAGGGGCCGTAAACTTTAAACCGTGAGATTGCACAAAACACGTTAACTTTTGGTGAATTGCGAATTGGCTGCACGAATGTGTGAGGATTCTCTACCGCCCAGATTCGCACATTCTGTCTGTTCACTTCACCATTAAGAAAAAATGTTGCTTCATCACTGAAAACAAGTTTCGCACTGAACGCATCCTCTTCCATGAGCTGTTGCAACCGCGCCGAAAATTCAAAGCGTTTGACTTTGTCATCGGGTGTCAGGGCTTGTAACAGTTGTAAACGGTAAGGCTTCTGCTTTAGCCTTTTCCGTAAGATTTTCCAAACCGTCGGCTGTTGTACGTTTAGCTCCCTGCTTGCTTTATTCGTCGACTTCTGCGGGCTACGCGTGAAACTTGCCCGCACGCGTTCAACCGTTTCTTCGCTCACTGCAGGCCGACCCGTTGATTTCCCCTTACAGAGGCATCCAGAAGAACTGCGCATACCATCGCCGAATGTAGTTAGCAGTTGGTGGATCTTTGTTGAACTGCGTCTGAAGTGTCGTTGCACTGTTATGTCTGACAGATGTGAGTGCATTTCAAGCACGACATACGCTTTCCCGGCTCCTGTCGCCATTTTGTCTCACTGCGCTCTCGAGCGCTCTGGCGGCAGAAACCTGAAGTGCGGCTTCAGCCGAACAAAACTTTATGAGTTTTTCTACGTATCTGTAGTGTGTCGTGACCATATGTCAATGAATGGAGCTACAGTGAATTTATAAAATCGCTTCAATCATTTGTAATAGCCCTGTAGATGTGAAACATTAATATTTAGAAATAAAGATGAAGAAAAACAGTTAATATTCGAAAGAAAAGTACTAATGAAAATTTTTGGACCTGTATACGACGAAAATAACATGGAATGGAGAAAAAGAAGAAATGAAGACTTAAGAGGGCAGTACAGACAACGTAACGTCGTCGAAGTGCTCAAGAGGAGAAGGTTGAATTGGGCAGGCCATATAACATGAATGACAGAGGATAGACTACCTAGAATGGCATTCAGCAGAACAATAGATGGAACGAGAGGAAGAGGGAGACCCAGAATCAGGTGGCGGGATAACATCTGGGAGGACACAACTGGGATGAACACAACAGAAACTGCACAAACAACGCATCGTACAGGCAGAAGTGTAAGAGGCTCATAGAGCAAGCGTATGGTCGATAAGGCTCTTGCCACATGTAAAGTAAAAAAAAAGTATCCTCTTGGTTTGAATTTCAGTTGGTACTGCACATGAATACATTACAGTAAGTAACTCGGTTTCACAATACCAGCACGGTTATTACGTTTTTAGGTAAAAATCTATGTCTCCTAGAGTACTGAAGTTATTGAATTGACATTTTAGCAGTATGGTTGTGTTATCCATAGAATGTGGAACAGTGGTATGAAAAAATCGATTAATATTCAGTATGCGTAACGTACTGCGTGTAGTATTAAGCAAGCGCACCGCTTGTCCGGCCCAGTAGCCAGTATCTCCTCTCTGCCAGGCTCCACTGCAGCGTGACAACTAGTAATAATTTGCTACGTTACACGCGCTCATACGCACCAAATCAGAGCTTGACGAAATTTTTACTCTCACTTGTACTTACTTTGCCTGCTAAATTTATTGACCACCGGAGCCTCATAATTGCATGTTAGCTAATTCATGGTTCAGGTGTGATTTCAAAACTCGACCCATGCAAAAATATTTTCTCCATTCGAAGAAACTTCCTTTATCAACATCAGGATGGACACACTTAGATACTTGCCGGTGTCACTGTAATCCTCTCAGAGACAACAAAGGGCTTAGAGGAGCGGCTGAACGAAATGAGTACTGTCTCGAAAAAGGTTATAAGAGGAACATCAGCAAACGCCAAACGCACTGACTATAATGTTGTCGAACGAAATACGAGGGTTGTTTTTTAAGTAAGGGCCGTTTTTATTTTTAAAAAAAGATACAAACACTTTTGTAAAAAAACTTTTATTTTCTGATTCTACACACTTTTACCTATTTTTCTACATAGTTGCCTTGTTTATTTAAGCACTTGTCATACCGTACAACTAAGTTTTTAATTCCCTCTTCAAAGAATTCGGCCGCCTGCTCCGACAGCCAAGATTTCACGGTCGCTTTCACTTCATCGTCGTCATTGAAGCGCTGCCCGTCAAGATGGTGTTTCAGGTACCGGAAAAGGTGAAAATCGCTAGGAGCAAGGTCGGAGCTGTATGGTGCATGGTCCAAAACTTCCCAGCCAAAAGAATCAATCAAATCCCGAGTCTTTTGAGAGGTGTGAGGCCTAGCGTTATCGTGCAGGAGCCAAACTCCTTTAGTCAGCATGCCGCGCATTTTGTTTTGAATTGCTCTGCGGAGCTTCTTTAGAGTTGCACAATAGGCATATGAGTTGATTGTCGTTCCTCGTGGCATTAAGTCCACTAGCAAAACACTGCGCCGATCCCAGAACACAGTTGCCATAATCTTGCGCTTTGACAGCGTCTGTTTGGCTTTGACCTTGACGGGTGAGGTTGTGTGTCGCCATTCCATCGATTGTCGCTTGCTTTCGGGAGTGATATGGGATACCCATGTTTCATCTCCAGTGACAATTTGACTCAACAAAAGTCCAATTAAGTGGCAAATCTCTTCCCTTTGTGGTCCTCTGTGAGGAGTCTGGGTACCCACCGAGAACACAGTTTCTTAAAGTTTAGGTTTTCAGACACAATTTTGTACAAAACCGATCTTGAAACTTGTGGAAATTCCAAAGAAAGAGTGGAAATTGTGAATCTTCTGTCCTCACGAATCTTTGTTTCGACTGCAGCCACCAAATCATCAGTGATCACAGAGGGCCGGCCTGAGCGTTCTTCGTCATGGACGTTTTGACGGCCATTTTTAAACTCGGTAACCCATTGACGCACTTTCCCTTCACTCATTGCATTCAAGCCATAAACTTCTGTTAACTGACGATGAATTTCTGCAGCTGATAGGCTTCTCGCGGTCAAAAAACGTATCACTGTCCGTATCTCACACGCGGCGGGCGATTCAATAATCGTAAACGTTATAAAGTAGCACAGCGATGCGTACACTTCAGCTACAGAGCTGCAACTTGCATCAGTGTGAACGGGAAGGATGCCGGCAAGTGGCACGGTGGCTTGTTGCGGCGCCCGCGCGAACTACGGGACTATACGCGCGAACGGCCCTTACTTAAAAAACAACCCTGGTATCTCGGCGCTGAGTCAAGCTGCTACGGAAACGAGACACTGCAAGTGCATGGGCAACAAATAACTGATTATGGCCGAAGTACACAGGACATCACACGCAGACTGGCAATAACAAGAAAAACATTTTTTTTAAAAGAGGAATTTTTTTCGTGTGATGTGTATCTTCCGAGATATTTTTACTTGTTCCAAGTTAACACGAACACAACGTAGCTCTTGGAGTGCAAATTACCCAGACTATACTCGTCTTCATCAGGTATTACAGAATGAGAGCACTTAGCTATTTCTAACAAGCAAGATACATAATTTAAAAACTTTTTCTCCCTGACGACCCCGTATCCCCACAAAATAATGAAAGGAGAGTGATTTATCGCTTACTACATTTTCAACGTGCATGCAGTAAATCTTCAGATCGGGCATGATGTTTTAATTTATCACTGCTTTAATGCTAACTCTGCTGACAACATATGTTGCAGACAATAGCCATATACACCACTGAACCTACCAGTAAAATTATATCACTATACGACACAAAACTCCGGAGATATTACGTCGTAAAACCTAGACGCGCAAAGAAGTAGGTCATGTGAAAACCTAGCGTGAATTACTCAAGTTATGCTCAGTTAGCTTTCGATAATGAGGACACTGTTTTATACCCGGGAGTTCTATTCCGAAGAGAATCTGGGCTGCGTGCGGGGGTAAGGCGGAGGTTGGGGATAGAGGTTACTGCTACTGGTAGAGTGGGCGAATGGTTTGCCTGACAGCGGTCAGTGTGTGCAGTCTGCCATACCTGGCGGCAACTGCTGTCTTCAACAAGCTGTGGCCGCGCTGCGTGGTTTCTCGGATTTAGCTACTCACGGTACACGATCAGAGATCAGTTCCTGCACGACCTCTGATACGGAGTGTGCCATTTCTAGCGCACAAACAAGTTACGCGCGATAAAAGGCGCTGACGCCACGCGTTACGCCCATCCTGCTTGCCGACGGTCAATATAGCTTCCACAGACATCTCAACCACGAGACACGAACTACCTGTATGGTATTCACGTTGGCGATCTTACCATTGCAAAACTTCCTGGCAGATTAGAACTGTGCGCCGGACCTAGGGTCGAACTCGGGACCTTTGCCTTTCGCGGGCAAGTGCTCTACCAACTGAGCTACCCAAGCACGACTCACGCCCCGTCCTCACAGCTTTACTTCTGCCAGTAACTCGTCTCCTACCTTCCAAACTTTACAGAAGCTCTCCTGCGAACCATGCAGAACTAGCACTCCTGAAAGAAAGGATATTGCGGAGACATGGCTTATGCACAGCCTGGGGGATGTTTCCAGAATCAGATTTTCACTGTGCATCGGAGTGTGCGCTGATGTGATAAAGGCTAGCGGACGACATATATTGCACTGTGATTATGCACTGGGATCCTGATAGATCAAAAAATGTGTGTGAAATCTTATGGGACTTAACTGCTAAGACCATGAGACCCTAGGCTTACACACTACTTAACCTAAATTATCCTAAGGAGAATCACACACGCCCATGCCTGAGGGAGGACTCGAACCTCCGCCGGGACCAGCCGTACAGTCCATGACTGCAGCGCCTAAGACCACTCGGCTAATCCCGCGCGGCTCCTGGTCGATCACTGAGAAATACGTTTTCTTGTCTGTCATTGGCTGTCCAGATCACGCCATTCTATGGAAGCCTTGCTTTGCCTGTCCTTTTATTGGCTAGCTTTTGCGGAAAGAGAGTGTCTTGGGCGGCCTGACACGAAGGAGTGTATTTTAGCAAATATCCTTTGGAGAGAATGCAATGGAACAGATTGCACAGACAGAAGTAGAGAAACAAAAAAATATGAAATAATAGTTCAGTATGAGTTTGAATGTACGTAGACGTACATAGATGTACAAAGACGTACATAATGTGAGAGTGTGTAGTACTTCATTTCAATTGTGTGTCATTATTTTCGTAGTGCTTGTGGTAGCGTTTAGTGAACATCCCTCAGAGGCAATAAATTGATAAAAGATGTTATGATATCCATAAAAATCCGCAGTTATTCATTTCCCATACCTTAGCAAACCATAGTAATTCAGGAACTTCGTGGCAGATTAAAACTGTGTGCCGGACCGAGACCCGAACTCGGGACCTTGCCTTTCGCGGGCAAGTGCTCTACCATTTTTTTTTCCTTTTTTTTTTGTCATTCTGTTTGGACGTTGCGGACGTCACATCACATCACAACCTGCGAACCATGCAGAAATAGCACTCCTGAAAGAAAGGATATTGCGGAGACATGGCTTAGCCACAGCCTTGGGGATCTTTCCAGAATGAGATTTTCACTCTGCAGCGGAGTGTGCGCTGATATGAAACTTCCTGGCAGATTAAAACTGTGTTTTAATCTTGTACGCACAGTTTTAATCTTCCAGGAAGTTTCATATCAGCGCACACTCCGCTGCAGAGTGAAAATCTCATTCTAGATTTTCGTTCGTCTGGACGATCAAAGTCCATTTCATGTGCACGTCTTTCAGGCCACCCCAAGATGCGGGCGTTCATCTCTCACGGTGGGCTCATGGGGACGCTGGAGGCGGTCCACTGCGGAGTGCCGGTGCTGGGGATCCCGCTGTTCGCCGACCAGAAGCTCAACGTGCCCAACATGGTGCGCCACGGCGTCGCCATGCAGTTCGAGCTGGACTACGTCAACACCGACCTGCTCGTCTACGCGCTGCGCAGGATCACCGCGCCGGGATCAAAGTGAGATCACTTTCCTCTAATACAGTGGGGTCTCCATAGCCCGGGACAGCAATATCTGTTTCTCTTCTTTCTTTGAATTGCTGTTGTCTGCTTATGCTCACAATGACGTTCCACCTACCTTTCTTGCACGTTAACCTGTTAAGGATTCGTGGGACTTTGCTGATGCACAAAACGTTAAGCTTCGAGAAATATCTTGCCCCTGTTTCTCAGCATCTCTCGTAGCAAATGATACTCGCACAGACTCGTCGTAGTCTCTGTGTAATGCTGTTCTTCAGTGCTGTAGCTAGTTGGCTAGTGTTTTCTGCCAGGACAGCCTCTCAGATAACTAAGAGTCAACAATTGTAGAATAGGAGATCTGGATGAAGTAAGTCACCTCAGCATTTCTGACGGAACTAGCCACGGAAAGGTAGATGAACACAAATTAATGAAGTCTTGAATGCACTCACATGAAATAACAGAGGAGGACTGTCGATTAAGCAAACTTTTATCACATACATTATGAAACAGAGGGAACTGCGTGTAGTGAACGTCCAGGAGACGAAGAAGAAAAACTGGGGCGGACAGTTAAATGCAAGAGTAGGGAGCGAAACACTATACAGCTCTATTGCTGGTGAGGGAGTTGTACATAAAAATGAAAAAGATGACCAACACTAAGATTTTCTTCGGCGTAACTACGTGCGCATGACCAACAAATTATTTAGGAAAGAGGATATAAACAGCTATATTTCGATATTTGGAGCTATAGCAAACTGTATTTACGTTAGTAAGAAGTGTGTAAATCTCACTCATCAAACGCGTGAATCTAGTGATACAAATACCGAATCCGACCGTCATGTGGATTATTGCCTCCGGCAAGAGTAATGGCATATGAAAGGTACCTACTTAAAGGTGAAAAAATAAAGTAGCTGCATAAGCAGAGACTAAAGGCATCCATAACACACACACACACACACACACACACACACACACACACACATACAAATCAAATTAAAGTGAACGGGAATTTAGTTTGTATTAAAAATGTAATCTGCTTAAATGCAAATACAAAATCAGAAAAAATGTTATACGCGGTAGGAATGGGTTACGTGTGCGGAATTAATAAAACAGATGGGATATTAAAGAAAAAACTCTTTTGAATACAGTTTTTTACAAGTCTAGTCTCTAGTCACAACCTTTTACTGTTTTACGTCACAAACGTTATATTACAGCCGACAGCTACCACACATTTCATTTCACTAACGACCTGACTCAGTCCCTCGACGCTTCTGGCAACAAGTGGTACATCATCAGCAAACCGTATCATGCTGATATTCTGTCTGTGACAAACAACTCCAACATCATTTTGATCATTTGCTTCCCTCATCGCCTTTACTATACAGTTTGTTTGTTTTAACTTGAGATAACGAAACATCTGGAAAACGAGGTCTCGTACGAAAAAGATTTTCTAGATGAAAAGTTATTATTTGTAAAGCGCACACCTGTCTGTGTTACAACTAACCATCTCCTAACCACACCTTCTGGGTGGGCGGGGGTCAGTTTTGCGTTTTCAAACAGGAACCCTCCATTTTTATTGCATGCTCTGATTCTACGCCAAAAAAATATGAACGATTTACTCATCTCAGTGTGTCTAATTCGTGGTAGATGCTGTTGGAATCGATAAATTTCAAGTGTGCCTGTTTTCCCAAGCAAGAACCGACTCATCTGATTGTACATTTGATATGCGATGTAAATGTAAACCTTTGTGTTCTAGCTGTTGACATTTATGTTCGAAATTTACTATAGTGTTGTAAATTTGACTGTATGGTACAATATGATTAGCAGTTTCAATGTCTGGGTGGAAACTACGTTTAGCGTGCTCTAGGAACAACGACGTGGAAATTATAGTTTTCTGTTCCCGTCAGCGTGCTTTATATTGGCGAATCCGGTTGCCTCTCACCATTGCGGTGCTTCATATCGGCGACTATCCATAGCAGGCGCGCCCATCACTATCACTTCACGGACATTTTACGTTATTATAATGCTTGTGGTTTATACACCGTCGGCAGCCGCGTCGAGAGTTACGGCGGTTGAATGGAAACATACACCGAAATCAGTCACCCTGATGGTCAGCTCCAGGGGGCCACAAATCAATTATTCTGATCATCTGGGGACTCAACACAATCAACCCTATAGGGAACAGAAAAGCACCTTATGATACAAGGTGCTTATTTGCCAGAAATGTCAAACTCTAGCTTTGTTTGTACTGTACACTCAGATTTGCAACCCCGCATGCTCGATGAAAATTCCAGAAAGCTGACTGGACGAAGTTTCCAACGGAACTGGATGACACCATTCGCTGGATACCTCCATCACATAAGAGGTATCAACGCTTGATTGGTGTAGTAACAGCAACAGCTAAAAAGTGTATGCCAAGAGGATGCAGAAAAGAATATGTTCCAGCGAAGTGGTGACCCAGAGATAGCTACAGAACTATTGTCCAGCTGGGTAATTTCGTGTGAAATCATCCAGTGGCCGTTGCCCTTACGTCACAGATTTTTCTGAAAATTTGGTGTAAGAATGCACCTAATGAGTTAGGGATAAAATATTTTTTCTGAAATTTTTTGACCAAAATTGTAATTAGGAGACCATTTTGAAATGTGGGGCCCTGCTACCAACTGGCGTCGTGAAACGAAGTGCCTTGTAAGTTTGTAACCAATATAACTTTTTTATTTATGAATCAGTTTTATTGAATTTGGTGCCATTGGAAAGTAAAAGAATAGAGCTATAATATGTGTTCCTCGGATGGGTCTCTCCCTGGATGGAGAACCACCCGTGTTTGCGATTGTAATAGGAGGAGACACTGGTGATAGTGCGAGTTTGAGAGTGGAACAGGCGAGGATAGGCTAATAGTTCGATCGACTGACCGCGAAATGGGAAGAGAAGTCCGGTTCGTTTCCTGGTCACTAGTCACAAACTGTTCGTCACATCGAAGTGCAGCATTTTGTCAGCATACTTCGCAGAGTAATTTTCACGTCTCCTCATTTAGTGCAATGCACTCTGACCGACGAGATGACTCTGTAGCTGACTGTGCCTTCCGCCTCCTGCTCAGGTACCGGCTGCGCGCCAAAGAGCTGTCGTGGCAGTTCCGCGACCGGCCACGGACGCCGCTGGAGGAGGCGGTGTACTGGACGGAGTACGTGATCCGGCACCGCGGCGCGCTGCACATGCGGCCCGCCTCGCTGCGGCTCAGCTGGTACCAGTACCTGCTGCTCGACGTACTCGCCTTCATCGCCTGCACCTTCTGCCTCACCACCACGCTCACCTGGATCCTCCTTAAAAACTGCCTGTGCACGCACAGTCAGAGGAAGCGCAAGAGGTCGCGGATCGAGAGGAGGTTCAGAGCGACCTGAATGACCGCGCACTAGGCCGACACCGTCCCCCAAAGTGTTGCCCGACCTGTGACGTCCTGTTTGAAGACTGGATACCTGGTTGAATACTAGCTCGTAGTAGGAATCTCTTAGTCCTTGGCTTCTGGAGACTGAGAAGCATTTTTCATTGGGGAATATCTTTAAACTGCCATTAATGAATTGGTAGGTAGTTGCTTACCACTAACTATTATAGAGCAGTTTCCGACACGTTCCACTATACAAGTTGACTGATTACTCAGGAAAATATATGGCGCATAGAGGGACACACACAGTTCTAAGGGCAAAATTGTTTTTGTCGTGTTACTGTGCCAAAGAAATGGCAAAGTAGTTGAATTTCTTGACATGGAGAAAGGTGAAGGGAGCTTTTGAAAGTTTTCGTGTGCCTGTGAAAGCTAGAAGGAAACATCGGCAAGACTGCACTACTTGCGCGCGCTGTAGCCCTCTCTGAAGGCGGCTCTTCGTGTTTACAGCTGAAACGTCCCGTGACATGAAACTGCCTGCACGCACTGTAGTATCGGAAATGTGTGGCTCGCATTTCCTTATCCGTCTGCTCTTCCTCAGTGTTGAAATAAGTTATTTCCCGATCTTGCCAGCGCTAGCTGATACAAAGCAGGACTTTGATGTATGAACAGATACGTAAGTGTCTGTCTTTCTCTTGTTGCCGGCCGTAGTGGCCGAGGGGTTCTAGGCACTACAGTCTGGAACCGCGCGACCGCTACGGTCGCAGGTTCGAATCCTGCCTCGGGCATGGAGGTGTGTTATGTCCTTAGGTTAGTTAGGTTTAAGTAGTTCTAAGTTTTAGGGGACTGATGACCTCAGAAGTTAAGTCCCATAGCGCTCAGAGCCATTTGAACCATTTTTTTTCCTTTTGTTAACAGCAAGTCGAGGATGAAGCACAACAACGGAACTTGGCGCCTTTCTTTTTTCTTTTTTTTTTTAACTGGCTTTCGATACATACCCTTACAGACATACCAACAGTGGAATCATTTACAATGATACGAACGTTAAGATAACACGACACTCAGTCCCCGAGCAGAGAAAATCTCCGCTTCTTGGCATCTCGTGCATATCGACAATGTGGTTCTCGGACTACTTTTCCTTACTTATGACTCACAATCCAGAGAATCTACACGTCAAAGCAGGCTTTTCCAATAACTTAAGTTGCCACAGACGTCTAAGATTATATTCTTTCACTCCTCCGCCAACATTTGTAGCTGCTTTTATCTGGTAGATGGTGCTGTAATTCGTGAGAGAAATACTCAGCTCCCTTTACATCACAGCCCTAGTCTCGTCATTCTGTTTCATTTAAACCACTTGTTTATCATCTACTTTCCACGTAGGAAAAACAAAACCCCTTTATACTTCAATTAATTTCTTCAAGGAGGAAAACAAAATCACACGCACGAGATGGCAGTACGTGTAGGAAGCGTTGGTAGCTTCGTGTAGAATCTGGACCTACCGAAAGTGTGGCACAACAACAGTTCACCTTCCAGTTATTAGCGTCGCATTGGTATGATGCCAATTCGTGACGTTCGACAATAGGCAGTTAAGGTTTCAGTGTTCTAGTGAGCTCTTTGGTTTTCTCTGTGGTTACACATCCAATGGCCCGGGATTCGACCCACGGTCAGTGGTAAGATTTTTATCTGTTACTTATTGTTGTTTACACTCTGTAAATGGTTGTTAATGTTGAGAATTCCGACTTGGTCGTTATTTGGAGTCGTAAACTGTAGGTCTGGGCAAGTCAGTCCAGAGGTCGGAGTAGAATTAAGATCGCTGAGCACTGCACTTACCAAACCGCCAAACATTGGACCTTATCATTATGACACCACATAGATTCAAATTTGGTAGCGAACGGTGCACTTTGACATCTGTTATGTTCGTACATGTCCACCGAAGCACCACTTCCTGTATCGAGAGAACGCCTTATAATGACCCGTGGTCCGAGATCGCCCCGTGTTTTTACCACTGTAGTCGGCTGCAAGCGTTCTGCTTCGTAATCCTTCTCTTACTTTCTGCAGTTCTCCCTTGGAAATCAACTGTAAAATCATATCCACCCCAACAGTAATTACAGACTACACGCACGGTTGTCAACTGAAGCTACTTGAGCATTTTCTCCAGTGAATGTTGGCGAGTATACGTCATCACCAATCGAAAGCAAGTCTGTCTGTTTTGTTAGTCGATGACAGGGGTCTATAACTGACGGATCACTGTTTCACAAACGTGAGTAAATCTGAATTACGATGAACAAAGTTGAATGAGAATTCAGAGATAGAAAGACGGAATCGATGCTACCAAACGTGCCTCCTCCTCCAGGTACGCTCAGCTATCCTCCATAGTCCATGTCCACATTAGTAACAATCTCCACAAATATCACGTAAGTAGAAGATGGATGCTCTCAGTGTTGAACAGCCTAGATTCCAGTGTTTTTTTTCTGTTAAATAATCTAAGTGATTGTTATTGTATAGTATTTATTTAATTAGACTGTAAGGTAATAAAATACATTTGTCTTAATATTTGCGTCGGTGTAGACCGATGTATGTTTTACCTCATTAAATATAAAATTTCACTAATTACTGTTTCCACACATATTTCACATATCGCAAAGGTTTTCGCGGTGGAAAGGCACCATTGTTGCCTCCATATCTTACGTTTTACAGTTCGCAACAGCTATAGTTCATTTCAGTTCTTATTTATTAATTAAATTTGTTGTCACCTTCAAAGATAAATAACGATGTCAGTAGAAGTATATTTTGAGACACCAGTTCTAGTTGTGCTTGTGATTAAGGTTCGTAACGATGGAAGGCATCGCTCAGATTCTTGCAACAATCCTCAATTCATGCAGCTGCTGAAACAGTGGTTTCAAACAAACTATGCAGCTGAGATTCATCACCATTCTGGACAGGACTTTACACTTAAACCAAAAGCCCTACATTACCACCAAGCAGTACTGAACATATATCCGAAGATGCAGCCCTTGAACGATGCACACAAAGAGGCACACAAAAGATCGCAGAATTTTGTTCGTAACTCAGACATGAATCCACGTATGCGTAAGCCAAATACTTACGTTTTAAGAAGCAATATTATAAATAGCCCAGTAGCTTGTGACACATAAGAAAGTAAAAATTGGTACAACAGGGAAACGGCGGACACACAAACTATTCCGATGTCACATACACCACGCTACAGTTTTTCCTATGAATAATGGAGAGCGGGCGTATCTGTCACCATAAAATCGGACACAGTAACACGCTTCCAGGTTGTTGTGTCTTTGTTTAGTTTCTGACTTTTTTCACGGACTTGTTTCAATGTCGTTTCTCTATCATCAATGGGTTCGCTCAATTTTTCAGTCTAGCGACAAATAAATGCTTGATGCTTCACATAGCACTTTAATTGTGGTCATTTCATTCGTAACATGTCAACAAAGTAAATACCTTAATAGCACGTACTGGTGTCCATGCAGCTGTCTTCCACCTGCAGTACGGCTGATATTTCGTGACAGTTTGTAGAGCAGCAGCTGTATGTCATACTGACGTATATATTTTGTTAAAATGTTGCAACTATGAGGAACACAAATCCGGTACTATATGTATTGTCATACGTATTGTGAATTGCTTCTTGGCCCCGTCTCGTACATTCATACAGAGTTTTTGCCTTCCATTACAATGCTGAACACATATTTTGCTTTTCCGCAGTCTGACTCTTTTGCCATTGAGCCTATTTTTGAGCTTCTTTTGTGGGGAATCCACCGGGAAAAGATCAAGTTTCCACGAGCGATCGAATGCAGCATAGTCTTCAGTTTGCCAAAGAGTGTTTGTTACATCGCAGTAAGTCTCTTGTCGACCTCCTTCAATCATGACAGGATAACATTGAAGCTTTCTGGAACAGTATCTGATCTTGATCGACATTCACGAAATACGCTGCAGACGAAACCAGGACCAAGACTAAACTATGCAAAACAGTTATAGACAGTCTTTCTGATACGTGCCATTTATCGTGAGTTACGCCTCAACAAAAATCTTAAAAATGTTTCTAACGAAAAGGATCACATCAAATTTCCATTTTACTGGAAAAGTGTTTCTTTTAACAGTCATGCTAATAAACTATTCAACCAATTTCAAAGTTGCTCTTTTTGTAACAAAAGCGAATAGTAAATTGCAACGCCGCATCTGAAGAGCGCCACTGGCTGTGTTATGTAAAAAAGCTAAAAGACAATTCTCGTACAACGTTCATCAACTTTGTAGTAATTGTTCATTTTCAACTTTTCGCGCCGTAATGAATAGTCCATTTAATTTCGGGCATGCAGCCGCACAAATAAATTTGGATCAATTTTCTCATATAATAAATCAGTGAGCAGGGAAAGATAAATGGAAACCCATAAAGCTGCTGGCAGCGATCACAACCAAAACAAAAAGTCCGTGATAGCTTCTTAAATGAGCGTACTTGCTGATAACGACAAAAGTGGTTGCATATGCGGCTATAATGCCGAGTGAATCTATCACACGTAGAACGGACATTTATACTGGTGGTTGTGCAGCATCGATGAGCACAGAAATGAAATTTTGAATCGAAGATGGTCTAATACACTGCCAAAAGCGAAGAAGAAGCTGTAGAAAGGAATTAGAGGGCGAAAGCAATCGATTGTAGCACACGCCTCTGTCACCGAGAACGGTAAATAATCGCAGCCCAATGAAAGCTAACGAAAGGGGAGTAGCTCCTGGGTTCATGCACTGAATCAGTTTACACTTTTCTAACCTGTCAGGATGTTTAATAGGAGCGCAGAACCATCTATCAGAGTGAAAGATTCGCATTCTAAACAACTGTAACGTTATGGATAATGCACTTCAACTCTCTTCCGTTTGTCTTAGTAGTGATAGTTCAGGGAAGCGTTGAGAAGAATTTCTGTAGAATTTGGAACTAAAAGTCAAAACCTTGCCTGAATAGATCCACCAAGCCAAGGCTTCGGTTACAATTCTTGGCTCAACATCTCTCTCTCTCTCTCTCTCTGTCTCTCTCTCTCTCCCACCCTCCCTCACACACGCACAGACATAGTTTTATTCTATTAAGTGCAAAAGATAACGTATTTTTTGAAACATGGTTCTAAACCAAATGCAATCGCTTTTTAGTACCAGTTCATGACAACTATTTTAGGAATCAAACATTCAGATACAATAGTTCATAAAACAGCTATGGAAAGTCAACAGCTCGAATAAATATGTCATATACCTGTATTGGCGTAAGATGCCGAATACAGAAATTTTTAACTTTTTACTGCTGCAATAGTACAAGGCGCACATGTCCGTCACCAGAGATATTTTATATACCGCTTTCTTAGCACTTGCCAAAGAAATCTCTCAGAAAGTCATAAGCCGGCCGCGGTGGCCGTGCGGTTCTAGGCACTTCAGTCCGGAACCGCGTTACTGCTACGGTCGCAGATTCGAATCCTGCCTCGGGCATGGATGTGTGTGATGTCCTTAGGTTAGTTAGGTTTAAGTAGTTCTAAGTTCTAGGGGACTGATGACCTCAGATGTTGAGTCCCATAGTGCTCAGAGCCATTTAAACCATTTTGATTTAGAAAGTCATAAAATTCTCTCATTATATGATAGTTTTTATCAGCATACTAAATGCGGATATTGTGTAATTGTTAATGGCGATGTGCTTCACATCCAAAGATTTTCCTGGGGTAGCAGGAGAAAACATTGACCATGTTAGCAGTCTGATTGCCCACTCATAACGCTACATTTTGGAATTAGTACACATTTCGCTTGTCATACTAATGTATGGACAAACATCATGTGGCCGCTGCAACAGACAAGAGTTCCTATCAACCGTTTGGGATATCTTCGTGACATCTACCCTCCCGTCGACTCTAGTTAACTGTTGTGAACGCTGCGCGTCTTTTCGAAAAGCAGCAACTTGGTTAAAGGTCTCTACCCATAAATGAGTGGCGTGACCCACGAACGCTTACTCGTCAGTGCATGAGAAGTCATTAGAATGCCTATACAGCTGACAGCTCTAACGCTACAGTAACTTATGGCCCACTGAACAGTCACAGGAATTCCTTCTGGCATTAGCAACAATTCTCCTGAGTTGGTATACGTACGGGGGGGGGGGGGGGGGATGTTCCTAAACAGATGCTTCGTTTGACTGTTAGCTATACTTGAACAGTTTACAAAAATAATATACGTGATGTAGAGACAATAATCAGTTCTTACACAGACCCCTTGCCCTTGACTTGGATGCAACCGGAATTCTCTACATTCACTAGTCTTCATATATAGGTAATCAAGCTTTTACTGCCAGCAACAAACATTTAGGAATGTACGCAACTGATTCGTTTCCGCAAAGATGCCACCAATCTGCATTACCAAACAAAAAGTAAAATTTATTATTTGTAATTCTCAGGATGAAAACATGACTCGTCAATATACTTTTTCAAAAATTTAGGAATGCTGAATGTCAGAGTTTCCAACGTTATTACGTTCTGCAGCGAAATTATTAGAAAATGGATAAGGGATCTGGAAACAATCAAAAATTACGAGCTAAAAAAATAGACATTAAAGGATTTAACTTTTGCCAATTTATTAAATTTTAATGGAAATATCGTACTGGGCCATATTTCTTTTCTTAATACATGATGACGTGTAGACAACGATATTTTTGAAGTACTATTATGGTTTACATCTAGCAGAGGGAATTACATTAAAACCAGTGTTTCCTTTCGCAAGTTACAATGCAATGTGTAGTTTAGGAAGGGACATGAAAATGTAACTGCTGGGACTTCGAGCCAGTTTCGTGCCTGTTAGAAGCTTCGTCCTGTTAGTTCACTATATTGTTGTCGAAATGAAATGACATTCAACTGATTGCTTGTACAAAGGCAACTTTTAATTTTGTTGCGAAATACTAAAACGAAAATATTTTTGGTATAAATTATTCTTTTTCAAAATATTCGGTTTTAAAATTTAAATACTTCTCCATGTGTAATAACATATTCTGGAAACACTTATTCCACTGTGATGTTAGAACGAAACCATGGCTTTGGAAAGATTCAAGCCTTTTTCGAAGATATGAAAATCTTTTTCCAGGCATTTTTCTCCTTGACATAACAAAACAAAAAGAAGTCGTTAGGCGATAAATCTGGCGAAATTGGGCAAGGAGACTTTAAATGTTTTTCCCGTCAAATAATGAGGTAAGTGACGTACCGTGCGATAGCTGATATTGTCGTGATAAACAATGAGCAAACGACGAAGTGTTGGTCATGTTTTAACGCAAACCGTAAAAAACCATCCAACGTGAATTTTACGTTGAAATTTCCATTTTTTTGCAATATTGTTTCTTGAAACTTGTATTTTAACCAAACTATTACAATTTCTGAGCTTCAATTTTTTTAACAATAACAAACAGGAAATTTAAAAAGAGCATTAACGTAACGTCTTAAATGGGTATGTAAATGTTGACATTTGCAAAAAAGACAAATCCAAACTGTTTTCAGTATGAATTCTCAAGTTTATTATTCAGTATTCTGAAACGGCGTGTCTTTGAAATCCTCTCAATGTAACTTGACTTTGGAGCAGGCTGAAAACGACACAAATTCATGAATGAATAAGAAGGCAACTGTGAACAGTACTACACCGAAATGCAGTGGTGGACAGAATAACGGTGGGACACATGACTGATCCATTCTGCAAGAGGTGTGGGGGTTCTACAACAGATGGCAGCACCATGACATCCCACCGAGGCAACAGCTGCAAGTGCACCCAGTGCACGCACAATCGTTGGTTGGATCAGTGAACAGTCTTGAGGCCGTGTGCTTGTCGTGATTGAGTGTTGTCTAATTGAACAAGTCCATCGAGTCCGTGAATATCAACATGCCGCATACGTTCACCCGTGCGGAGTATGCACACATGTTGATTGCGTACGGGTACCGTAATGGCAGTGCCCCTGCGGATGTGGATATTTCCCTGATCAACGAACTCCTTGTGCCATGTTATATCCTAGGATTTTTCAAACATTACATGAATCTGGAACACTAACCAGTGTACATATAACTTCGAAACGTGAGGCCGTCCAGTCAGTTCAGGAAATGGAAAACGTTTTTGCAATGGAGTCCTACAACCAATACACAGTGCATTAGCCGTCAGCTCGATATTCCACAAACGCAAGTATGTCGTACGTTACATTCCATGTGCAGCTCGCGCAACATTTATGACTCAGTAAGCAGACAACAAATTTGTGAATGGTTGGCTGTACACAGAGACGTTGTGCAATACATTATATTCACAGACGAGACTAGATTTACTCGATGGTGTGATGAACATCCGCAATTCTCATTCATGTAGGATGGAGAACGCACATGGCGCTAGGGAACCAAGATTCGTAGTTAGTTTCTCAGTGAACGTCTGGTGTGGTGTGACTGATGACCTACCAAATCGTATGGCAGCCGCAGCATACGCACGTATGTGACATGTAACACTTTCAATTATTTACTGCACAAAAACTAAACAATACACAAATGTCATACGTATTGCATTTTGAAGGGAAACTCTGAAAGTTTTTTTTTTTTTTTTTTTTGCAAACATTCGATATGCGAACCATAAGTGACACGGCAGACGTCAATACGGTAATCGAATTCTCGCCATACCCGTCCCAGCATAGCATCGTCAACTGTGGCAGTCGCTTCCCATATTCTCTCCCGGAGCTCTGCAACATCACGTGGTAGAGGCAGTACATACACCAGATCTTTAATTTGTCCCCACAGAAATAAGTCAGACGGAGTGGGATCTGGTGATCGGGGAGGCCATTTCATGAAACAGCTGTCCCTTTCTGTAGCACGGCTCGCTCCGAATCTGAACTCGCGATGTTTGCGACTAGCGGTGACTACCGGCAAATTACCAAACTACGCTGCGGCGGTATACATGAAAAAATAAAAATAAAAAAACTTTCAGGGTTTCTCTTCAAAATGACATATGTATGATTTCTGTACAATGTTTGGTTCTTGTGCAATAAATAATTGAAAGTGTTCCCGGACTTTATGTACACCCTGTATGTTATGCTCCTTGCTTTGGTCTCCTGAAGAGGCCAGAACAGTTTCATTTCACTGTTATTAAATACTGTCGAGGTAACACCCAGTAAAATTGGGAGAAGGGCTGCAAACTGCTGATATACACCTCTGCCCCCTGAGAAAGAATAGTCTCCGTTAAGTGTACTTACTTGCCCCGCGACAATAAGGTATCGCCACACCTGATCAAGGTACGTATTTTTCTGATCCACTTTAAAAGAAAGAAAGAAACGAGAAAATCATATGTTTATCTACGTTTTAACAAAATAAAACGAAACGGGTATTGTAACGAAGAAACAAATTTCTGTAGTCGTACACCAGTACAAGAATTAATAAGCTAGTAATACATACAGGGTGTTCGGAAATACCCGTTGCAAACTTCTAGTACTTGTAAAGGGGAATGAGTACGTAATGTTTGCCAGCCCGGCTAGCCGCGCAGTCTAACGCGACGCTTCCGAGCTGGAAGGCGTGCCGGCCCCGACACGAATCCACCCGGCAGATTCGTGTCGGGGTCAGGTGTGCCAGCCAACCTGGGAATGGCTTCTAAGGCGGTTTTCCAACTACCTCGGCAAATGCGGACTGGTTCCCCACATTCTGCCTCAGTTACACTATGTCGGCGATTGCTGCGCACACACTGTCTCCACTTACGCGTACACCATAATTACTCTACCGTGCAAACATTTGGGGCTACACTCGTCTGATATGAGACGTTCCTGGGGAGGGGTGAGGGGGGGGGGGGGTCCACTGTGGGCCGAACCGCACAATAACCGTGCGGTGTAGGGAGGCGGTGAGGAGGGTGGAGTGCTGTGGCCTGTTATGGGGTTGTGAACCACTGAGGGCTTCGGCGGGACGAAGCCTCTCCATCGTTTCTAGGTCCCCTGTGTAATATAAAATACACAATACACACATAATATTTTGAACAGGAATCCATGTCAGGAAACGTACCGTTTCCGTGCTATAGCCGTCTGAGTTTATGTATGTTAGGTAAGTATGCAACGGGGTAATTATGGTGAAGGTGGTTACGTCGGTTCGGATCATGTCATTTGACGTCTGTCCTATCCCTCTGACCTGGTTCGAGCAGAAGGTTCCTTTAACAGAGATTTTGTAAATAATTAATAACTGTTGTGATTCCAACTGCACAAAAAAGATCGAAGTAGCAGTTAGTAACGCTCATCGATACACATCAACTTAGCGTGGACTCAACCTTTGACATTAATAGCCCCTCTGGGACTACGTGCCAGTTTAATGCTGTAGCTTACATTTTCTGCGCTGAAGATGGCAGCACAGTAACCGAAATCTGGATACGCAGTAACCATTATTTGCTCTACCCTTTACTATTTAAAATAAATACAGTCACTGGGCACATCTGCTTCTCCATGGAATGAAACCTGCTAACTAGGACCCGAATTTTATGTAATTGTATATTTTGTTCGTTTATATGTACTTATAAGACAAATCAAAACGTCGACTAATTACACTGAAAGACCTTCATTTCAAAGTTTTAAATTACATATTTTGAAGTATTAATCATATTTCAGACTAAACTACATAATTTTACATATTTTAATACTACTGCCGAATTATTATACATTTTCGTTAATCCCATACATTTTCCTTACATATCAAGGAAGAGAAAAAATAAGTTGTATTACTCTGTTTCTCATACTTTGATCAATCCCATTACACTCAAAGCTAATTTGCGTAAGTTCGACGTCGACAACAATGACTCGCTTTAAACGCTTCTCATTCTTGTTCCCAAACTTTTCACACAGTGGAACAGTCAGTTACATTTAACTATTGCACCGTTTGCTCTTCGTTGTCATCAAAGCTGAAAACATGGATTTCTACTGACAATGCTATTAACCACTGATGATATAATAATCCTCTGCCGAACTTGTAATAAACGTAAATGATGTACGATGAAATCTCAAACTGAACAATAATTATACTGCTTACATTAGGAATAAACAACGGCTATCTTCACAGAACGGTTCTATGTGCAAAGTTGATCTAAATCAATTTAGTGCAAATCTTTGGCGGCAACAAAGGGTTTGGTTGCTAAATTCATTAATGATCGACCGGTGCTATGTTCACATGGCGTAAAAAACGTGAGAGTCCTACTGATGTACACATATGCAACTCTATACATGTTAAAAGCTGGGAAATTGCTTCATGTATTTTACCCAAACTTACTGCGTGTTACATGTCCAGGTTCAAACGTTGCAGTGAGTGGCAGAGACAGACAACAGTTACCACTAATTAATACACTGATATTTGCAACGAAGAAAGTTTTCTTGAAATCTACAACGCCACAGTTCTACAAATTCGGTGAGTTACTTTCAAACGTTGAAGGAACGGGTACTCACACATTGGGAGGGGATTCAATCAGCAAAGCACAATATCACGGGGCCAAATCGTAACATCGCAGAAATTCAGAATATTAGCGGTCCGAAACAGATAGTAGGTGCCCTACAGGGTACAATTAAATTTTAAGTTCAATGAAACGCATTGCAGAGCAGATATGAAACTTCAAAAATTAATGCAAACTTGCGAGTAACGTGTCGAGAAGAGCCACCACCATCCCGTATTTTGGAGACATTGACTAATAATATGATGAAGACAGCAAGAAAGACTCAAGTATTTCACAAAAAAAAACGACGTCAATACATTTTATGGGATAGCTTCCATGTGGTCAGTACTATAAATTTTTGGAATGCCCATACTTTCTTAGAATAGTTCGTTTGTTTGTAATACAAACCTACAATTTTATTCCGATCTTGAAGTTTTGGACACTGCCTTTAAGACAAGAGGAAGATGACTGTCTGCATAACATTTCGTAATCTGGCTTGACGCATATATGTCTGTATAAAACAGAAAGATTGTTAACCAAAATTCTCTAAAAGTTCTTGACCGATTGATCTCAAATTTCTACACGATCTCCTAATGTACATTTGGTCTGACAGAGGCTATATGTTTTCTTAATATATAAAATATGAAAAGAAGAAACGTTGTTGCCAAATGTACTGACCGCTGTACTTCAAAGTTCTTAGCCGATTTACTTCAAATTTCTATATTCAGATTAAAACATGAAGAAAATTCAGGAAAAATTAAATGCATAACAAAAGAAGTATATCGTGGTGAACTGACTGTATAAATTCAGCGGCAATACGCGTTCTGTAGATAGTACCACCAGACGTCAATAGATCGCAAGGCGAGCGAAAGCTCGATAATTCGACAGAAGCGTGATTCCAAACACTTATTTATCAAAAGAAACTTCCTGGCAGATTAAAACTGTGTGCCGGACCGAGAATCGAACTTATTTAACGATTAGTTGCCGTAGTTAAGGATGAAGATATTTCAGTCCGTGATTCACACAGTGATTTTTGTTATTAAAATTCACATAGCCAGGCAGTAATGCACGGGTCGATCAAAAGATCAAAAAGAAGCCGAGATTTCTGAACTGTGACGTAAACTGTTCCAACAGTTCGAATCGTGCTCAAACACAGCCCTACTTGAAACAGTAGAAACTGAACTGGAAGAATAGATGTTACATTTAGAGCGATTGCAGTTTCCCAAGCGGCTAGCATTCGCTATGAGTATCAACAGGCCACTGCGACAGTCAGTGTGGCAAATATTAAATATCCTGGGCAACGCTGGGCATTATAGCTAATTTCATATAAACCAAAGACGTCTTATGGATGTTTGGAGAGCTACAAAATTACTACAATATTTGTGATGTTACAAACGATTCAGTAAGAGAGTAGAAACTGACTTCGAACACGTTAGCGTGTACTCACCGAAATACAGCAATCAGACGCGGACAGCATACTGCATTTTTCCATAGATGAGTACAAAGAAAGAACTGGATCTTTGACCATAGATACACGTATACCATACACACGTTACCTCTGCAATGTCAACTTCTGAAATTGTAAGTCACTTGGCAGTCGGAATAAAGCCAATAACAGTTATTTCGGAAGTGAGGCTTCCCATTGCAATTTTTCCCGTTTGTAGCAGGATTGAAACACTGAGTTTAACAACTTACTATATTGTTGCGACAAATATAGTACTACCATTAACACAGTTTCAGCGATATTTCCAATGGTTATACTTTTAACAATCGGCCAGGCGAAAGAGTAACAATAAATAATCATGGTACTTCACTTTCCCCCACCATATGCTTTTTATGAACGCTGACTCCTCTTATTTTCAACATTGAGTGTTATTTAGTTATTGGCTTCCTCAAAACTGGAAGACAAAATATCCGTTGGGCAGTGAACGTTCTGTTATCAGAGAATTTCTCAAAAACATACATGAAATGTTTTTTTATGCTGTTATAAGAAAGCATATACTATTTTACCAACCACCGCCGATTTCTGCACAATACAAATTTACAGTTACGACGTTTGTTAAATCCAGTGCAGTTACTGAAACAACATGGTATAAAGGAGGTTATGTTAAGATACAATACATTGATTCTTGAACAACCGAACGGGTTGGCGCAATGCTTAGCACACTGCACTCGCATTACGGACGACTACCGTTCAAACCCGTGTCCTGCCATCCAGATTTAGGTTTCCCATGATTTCCCTAAATCGCTTGAGGCAAATCGCGGGACAGTAGACTGAAAGGGCACTGTCGATTTCCTTCTCCATTCTTCCCTAATCCGAGCTTGTGTTCCGTCTCTAATGACCTCGATGTCCACGGGACGTTGAAAATTAATCTCCCATTCCCTGTCCAATTATTGACAAAACTATTTTACTAAGTCGAACAACAGAAGAAACAAGCTGTGTAACCCGTACTAGACAATACGTTCAGTAATGGTAGCTAGTAAAGTATCATCGATAAGGGCATTTCCGGTGCCTGAAACATTTGACTTGTAGGCTTGGTGAAAAGAAGCTCGGTTAATTTAGCAGCAAAGAGCACAATTAAAACGGAACACTGATGACAACAATACATGCACTTGCTTTAGCAATATCTATGACCCAGGGAAACAGCAGTAATGTTACGTTACGCTGATTAAATTGTCTGTACTGATTGTGAACCTAAATTAACACGTTTTACTACTAAAGTGTGTAAGCACTGAGTAAACCCACATAATGAAGTTTTGTTCACAGTATCCCGATTATGTCTGCTCCGATAATAGCTGCTTTTATTTGGCGAGAGTAGTCGTGGTGTCTCTCATAGACTTCACTACAAACTAAACCAAAATTTTAGCTAAATGTGTTAAATGTAATTGTACGTTAAGCCGATTGAAACTGATCCACAATTATTTTCTTTGCAATCCTATCGAAAAAAGTAGAAATAAAACGCATCTTCCACTTCATTTTAAAATGTATATAATATTTCTTGGGTTTGTTGTCTCTTTTGTTTTGTTTGAGTGCTAAATGTGGTGAAAATCAAACATCGCAACAACTGGTCGCAATTTCCTTCCGATATGAAAAACTTCAGTGAAAAAATTTTATACCGAAAAATATTTGCTGCATAGCTTTGTGTGGTTTGTTTGCTTCGAAACTGTTTCTTTTAGAGGCAAAATTCCAAATGTTCGTTCATGCTTCTACAATGGAAAAAAATTTTACCAATATTCACAGTGCGTAAAATTAAGTTATGAAGTTCATAACATGAACAGAAAAAACGAAAGACCATGCAATTAATATTTTGTAACTCTCCTCACATACTTTTACGTAGACAACCAATGGAATGAGCCGTATTAAAAGTTTTTAGTATTTACTTACATAGACGATCATCCCCATCTGCATGGTAATGATATTAATCCTAAGCGTCAATCTGATAATTCATGAACTAAGTCTCTGGCTAAATTTTTATGTTTTTAGGACAATCTTATGTGTGGAGCGAAATAAAAAAAAAAAAAATTGTGTGTAAATTCCTAAGGGACCATACTGCAGAGGTCATCGGTCCCTAGACTTACACACTACGTAAACTAACTTATCCTAAGAACAACACGCACACCCATGCCCCAGGGAGGACTCGAACCTCCGTTGGGAGGGGGAGCGAAGTATTACTGCCTTTCACATACATTTTCGATACAACTAAACAATTCACAATTTTCATGAAAAATCCTGTATTGAAAATAATATAATAAAAGTAAGTAAATTCTGTAAATTTCCTGCAGACAGAATTCATCTGTGAGCTGATCGAGATGTGACGGTTAACTTACTGACGGCACGCGCTATCTGTATCATCTATGGTCAAGGAACTGTAGCATGTTGAAATAAAAACATGAAAACTACTGATTGGCCAGAGTTTGTTCTATCGTAACATTTACCACTGAATTTAATTTAAAACTGTATTAAGTACGTTCACGACCCTGAACGCGTTAAATATTGGTCAGAATTTAGTATGTTCAAATTATATATTGTAGTACATTACTGAAAGTAGACGTCAGAGTAGTTGTTCAGCTCGTCACCGCATCGCACTGTCTTAATGGCGGACAAACAAACTCGGGCAGCTACTACTTTTCATATTTTTACTTGGACATACTACAGTTCTTACATACAGATCGCACATGCCGTCATTAAGTTAAAAGTTACATCTCTGTCAGCTGAACGGATGCTTTCCGTCTGAAGGAAACTTATGGAATAAACGTATTTTATTACAATATTTTCAGTTAAGGTTTTTCGTGGGTGCAACCACAACGGAGGGGTATCTGTTGAGAGGCCAGACAAACATGTGGTTCCTGAAGAGGGGCAGCAGCCTTTTCAGTAGTTGCAGGGGCAACAGTCTGGAAGATTGAATGATCTGACCTTGTAACACTAACCAAAACGGCCTTTCTGTGCTGGTACTGCGAACGGCTGAAAGCATGGGGAAACTACAGCCGTAATTTTTCCCGAGGGCATGCAGCTTTACTGTATGATTAAATGATGATGGCGTCCTCTTGGGTAAAATATTCCGGAGGTAAAATAGTCCCCCATTCGGATCTCCGGGCGGGGACTACTTAGGAGGACGTCGTTATCAGGAGAAAGAAAACTGGCGTTCTATGGATCGGAGCGTGGAATGTCAGATCCCTTAATCGGGCAGGTAGGTTAGAAAATTTAAAAATGGAAATGGATAGGTTAAAGTCAGATACAGTGGGAATTAGTGAAGTTCGGTGGCAGGATGAACAAGACTTTTGGTCAAGTGAATACAGGGTTATAAATACAAAATCAAATAGGGGTAATGCAGGAGTAGGTTTAATAATGAATAAAACAATAGGAATGCAGGTAAGCTACTACAAACAGCATAGTGAACGCATTATTGTGGCCAAGATAGACACAAAGCCCACGCCTACTACAGTAGTACAACTAGCTCTGAAGATAACGAAGAAATTTATGAAATGTATGATGAGATAAAAAAAATTATCCAGATAGTGAAGGGAGACGAAAATTTAATAGTCATGGGTGACTGGAATTCGATAGTAGGAAAAGGGAGAGAAGGAAATGTAGTAGGTGAATATGGATTGGGGGGGAAGAAATGAAAGAGAAAGCCCCGCCTGACAGAATTTTCCACAGAGCATAACTTAATCATAGCTAACACTTCGTTCAAGAATCATGAAAGAAAGTTGTAAACATGGAAGAAGCCTGGAGATAATAAAAGGTATCATATAGATTAAATAATCGAATGACAGAGATTTAGGAACCAGGTTTTAAATTGTAAGACATTTCCAGGGGTAGATGTGGACTCTGACCACAATGTATTGGTTATGAACTGTAGATTAAAACTGAAGAAACTGCAAAAAGGTGGGAATTTAAGGAGATGGGACCTGGATAAACTGACTAAATCAGAGGTTGTACAGAAATTCAGGGAGAGCATAAGGGAACAATTGACAGGAATGGGGGAAAGAAATACAGTAGAAGAAGAATGGGTAGCTTGGAGGGATGAAGTAGTGAAGGCAGCAGAGGAACAAGTAGGTAAAAAGACGAGGGCTAGTAGAAATACTTGGGTAGCAGAAGAAATATTGAATTTAATTGATGAAAGGAGAAAATATAAAAATGCAGTAAATGAAGCAAGCAAAAAGGAATACAAACGTCTCAAAAATGAGATCGACAGGAAGCGCAAAATGGCTAAGCAGGAATGGCTAGAGGACAAACGTAAGGATGTAGAGGCTTATCTGACTAGGGGTAAGATAGATACTGCCTACAGGAAAATTAAAGAGACTTTTGGAGAAAAGAAAACCACTTGTATGAATATCAAGAGCTCAGATGCAAACCCAGTTCTAGGCAAATAATGGAAAGCAGAAAGGTGGAAGGAGTATATAGAAGGTCTATACAAGGGCGACGTACTTAAGGACAATAATACGGAAACGGAAGAGGATGCGAATGAAGATGAAATGGGAGATATGACACTGAGTGAAGAGTTTGACCTGAGTCGAAACAAGGCCCAGAGAGTAGACATCATTCCATTAGAACTACTGACAGCCTTGGGAGAGCCAGTCCTGACAAAACTCTACCACCTGGTGAGCAAGATGTATGAGACACGCGAAATACCCTCAGACTTAGAGAAGAATATAATAATTCCAATCCCAAAGAAAGCCGGTGTTGACAGATGTGAAAATTACCGAACTATCAGTTTAATAAGTCACAGCTGCAAAATACTAACGCGAATTCTTTACGAACGAATGGAGAAAATGGTCGAAGCCGACCTCGGGAAAGACCAGTTTGGATTCCGTAGAAATATTGGAACACGTGAGGCAATACTGACACTATGAATTATCTTAGAAGAAAGATTAAGGAAAGGCGAAACCTACGTTTCTAGCATTTGTAGACTTAGAGAAAGCTTTTGACAATGTTGACTGGAATACTCTCTTTCAAGTTCTGAAACTGGCACGGGTAAAACACAGCGAGCGAAAGGCTATTTACAATTTGTACAGATACCAAATGGCAGTTATAAGAGTCGAGGGGTATGAAAGGGAAGCAATGGTTGGGAAAGGAGTGAGATACAGCTGTAGCCTTTGCCCGATGTTATTCAATCTGTATATTGAGCAAGCAGTAAAGGAAACAAAAGAAAAATTCGGATAAGAATTAAAATCCACAGAGAAGAAATAAAAACTTTGAGGTTCGCCGATGACATTGTAATTCTGTCAGAGACAGCAAAGGACCTGCTGCAGCGGCTGAACGAAATGGACAGTGTCTTGAAAGGAGGATATAAGATGAACATCAACAAAAGCAAAACGATAATAATGGAATGTAGCCGAATTAATTTGGGTGATGCTGAGGGAATTAGATTAGGAAATGAGACACTTAAAGTAGTAAAGGAGTTTTACTATTTGGGGAGCAAAATAATTGATGATGTTCGAAGTAGAGAGGATATAAAATGTAGACTGGCAATGGCAAGGAAAGCATTTCTGAAGAAGAAAAATTTGTTAACATATAGTATAGATTTAAGTGCCAGGACGTCGTTTCTGAAAGTATTTGTATGGAGTGTAGCCATGTATGGAAGTCAAACGCGGACGATAAATAGTTTAGACAATAAGAGAATAGAAGCTTTCGAAATGTGGTGCTACAGAAGAATGCTGAAGATTAGATGGTTATATCACATAACTAATGAGGAGGTATTGAATAGAATTGTGGAGAAGAGGAGGTTGTGGCACAACCTGACTAGAAGAAGGGATCGGTTCGTAGGACATGTTCTGAGGTATCAAGGGATGACCAATTTAGTATTGGAGGGCAGCGTGGAGGGTAAAAATCGTAGAGGGAGACCAGGATGTGAATACACTAAGCAGATTCAGAAGGATGTAGGTTGCAGTATGTATTGGCAGATGAACAAGCTTGCACAGGATAGAGTATCATGTAAAGCTGCATCAAAACAGTCTCAGGACTGAAGACCACAACAACAACATCGGTTTTTATTCAACTCGAAAAATCTTCCGACCAAGTGCGAAGAAACCTCTTTTTTCGCGTGCAGCGTGTCCTAGAGTATTACATCTGAATTCTCAAGTAGGGGAGAGTTTGCAAAAACAGACATAATGTCTTACGGGATAACAGCAATCAGTGATTTTATAATGTTACTTTAAATCCGTCTTGATTGCAAACTTTTTTATTATTCATATGACCGGTTTCGGTTCATTCAGAACCATCTTCAGATCTGATATTTAAGTTACAGGAGTAACCCGTCCAATTCAGCAACTTTCACATGCTACGTGACGTGCTGAATTGGACGGGTTACTCCTGTAACTTAAATATCAGATCTGAAGATGGTTCTGAATGAACCGAAACCGGTCATATGAATAATAAAAAAGTTTGCAATCAAGACGGATTTAAAGTAACATTAGGGGAGAGTGCTGTACCTGTCCTCTAGGCAACTCTGTAAATGTAGTTTAATATATTTTTTTTACTCTTTTTTAAACGAAAGTATTAGTCTTCAATGTGGCGTAATCATCTTCTGAAGTTGCAAAAATTGCTCCGGAACGGTAAGGTTTTTCACAATGTGAAAATATGTTCCAACATAAACACGGTCATGCGTCTAAGAAACAAATATTGTATTGAAGTTTAAAAGAATTTCAATAGAGAAAATGTTATCAGTGCAATATTTAATTGTTTATCTATTACATTACTGCTCTGTAACATCCCAATAATCAGTAGGTGAAACAAAATTAAGTGGAAGTTTTATGAAAAACAAGTGGCAAATTCAATATATTTTGAAACTGAAGCTGCTGAAAACAGAGACAAATTTCTATTTTCAAGACAGGGAAAAAGTTTAAGACTATTAACAAAATCATTTCACTGGCAAATATGATATGTCCCATGGAAGAAGATTTTATCAGCTTCAAAGTAAAAAATGGTAAACAGCTGACAAAATATGTTCAAAACATGTGTGTAAAATCTTGTGGGACTTAACTGCTAAGGTCATCAGTCCCTAAGCTTACACACTACTTAACCTAAATTATCCTAAGGACAAACACACACACTCATGCCCGAAGGAGGACTCGAACCTCCGCCGGGACCAGCCGCACTGTCCATGACTGCAGCGCCCCAGACAGCTCGGCTAACGAGGTCCACGTTTCAATAAGAAAATTTTACAAGTTCTTACAGCAATCATTGTATTTATATCTAACAACGATATTAGTGATTGAATTTGGATGTAATTTCATTTATAACTAAAACACAATGGAAGAGAATATGCTGCATTGTTTTGCTATGTATTTTTATTGAAAGATGTTTCCTCTGGAGAGGTAATCTTGAAATGTAATGTATCTCCTTCTAAGCACCAAAAGGTAAGACAATTGTCAGTCCGAAGGTTGGTTTCGCAGCCCAGTCCTTCACCAAGCACTCCTATTGGAGATGTAAGCGGATGCCGTCCTCTGTCCTCTGAACTGATTTACCCAGCCAGTCACAGGAGGGGCCGACAGTTTTTCGTGGTCCTGGAACCATGGCGCTACTCGGCATTTTTCACATCAACAGACATTGACAGACGTGAGAGAAATAGTTAGTAACAGATCAAAATTCTGGACCTGATCGGCGATCGAACAGAACATCAGATACAGCACCTGCTACCTGACTGTATTTTGCAGCTATCAGTAACCTGATAGGAAGACTAGAAGGCAATAACAACAAAAATAAAAAGGTCCTGCAGAGCCGAAGCCCTTTACAGCTTTACGTAAAATGCACACAGTTCTGTGAAGCCATGTACTACCTTCTACTCTGTAATTCCGTAGGCCAGTACAACAACTGTTGCTGCTGAATGAAAGGTAACTGTAAATTTGTCTAACTAAATAAATGCAGAAGCCCATTGCATGGCCAGCCGAAATGGCCGAGAGGCTCTAGGCGCTGCAGTCTGGAACCGCGCGACAGCTACGCTCGCAAATTCGAATCCTGCCTCGGGCATGGATGTGTGTGATGTCCTTAGGTTAGTTAGGTTTAAGTAGTTCTAAGTTCTATGGGACTGATGACCTCAGAAGTTAAGTCCCATAGTGCTCAGAGCCATTTGAACCATTTGAACCCATTGCATGTCAACAGCATGTATTGGGGGTAGGGCTGACATATTATGTGCGTGTAAGACCAAGTTTTGCCTAGCATAAGCCTCGTAGCAGCTAAAACGGAATTACTTTTCCTTTCCTTACCGTCTACATTTACTTATTAGTTAAAAATAGACAGCGCGGGTGACATTCCTTTGGAAATCTCGGGAACTCGTTAACAAAATTTTGTGGTAGGTTCTTATGGGACCAAACTGCCGAGGTCATCGGTCCCTGAGCCTGCACAGTACTTAATCTAAGTCAAACTAACTTACGATATGGACAGCACACACACCCATTTTCGAGGGAGGACTCGAACCTCCGATGTGGGGAGCCGCACTGACCGTGACAAGGCGCCTTAGGCCGCGCTGCCATCCCGCGAGCGATCTCGTTAACAATGCGACAGTAACAGACGAGCAAAGGTTTGATAAACGTCCACAAAAATAGGGTACATAGGTAGCAAAATCTTAATGCCGTGCTATTCCAATTGTGCGTTGTTATATAGGACCAGTAAGTCAAATTATTTATTATTTATTTAATTTTTCGTCGGCAACGACCTTGCCGCAGTGGATACACCGGTTCCCGTGAGATCACCGAAATTGAGCGCCGTTGGGCGTGGCCGGCACTTGGATGGGTGACCATCCAGCCGCCATGCGCTGTTGCCATTTTTTGGGGTGCACTCAGCCTCGTGATGCCAATTGAGGAACTACTCGACCGAATAGTAGCGGTTCCGGTCAAAGAAACCCATCATAATGACCGGGAATGCGGTGTGCTGACCACACGTCCCTCCTATCCGCATCCTCAACTGAGGATGATACGGCGGTCGGATGGTCCCGATGGGTCACTTGTGGCTTGAAGACGGAGTGCTTTTAATTTTCCGTCACATTTACATATAATCTTTAATGGTGAATAGTTTCAAACTAGTTTTCAAACCACTGACTGCACCTCTAATTACGACTGTTTGTGATATAATTCCAATGGGATTGGAGTTACTTTACAGTGAAACAGTAGAGACGCAGGCAGTGGTTTGAAAATGAACGAAAGCATCGGAAACTAGTGACCGATAAAGGCAGTAATATGTTATGTAACTCTGACGGAGAACTAAATAAATTGTACCTTTTATGGCATATTACACTTCAGCTGTTTTGGCGTGAGGTATTGCCGACAAATACGCTGCGGCTCAACAATGTAATTGCAGTAACGTAGTAGTAAGTCTTATTATCTGTCTGATGGCAGATGGAAGTGAGGTGTCAACATCGTGTGGCGGACAGTGGACATTAAGGCGAAGGCGCTTTCCCGTTTGGAAGTCTAACGCGGATGAACATCTAATGACACCGGAGTAGTTACACGCAAACTTTAATTGAGGCGACGACCATAAAAAACTGTAAGGGAGACATCGAGTTACTTGGAGTAGTGTAGGGTACCACACTACTACATTAGCTAACAGTTGCACGTACACAGATCGGCCATTATGTTTCTGTCTGTGACGTATTGTCGTAGGAATTACTCTAAACCAGTGGATCCGACCAAGATTTATGGGAGATTTTCCTCTATTGTATGGCATATGCGTGTACTGTATTTCCGGTTGGGAACCACCCGTCCCAACCCCATTTTCCTAGAAGATATAAGTCAGCCCGCTGTATCTTAGCGTTGAAAATGGAAAAAAAATCGAATTTCTCCGTCGCTGAGAATTCACAAATACTGTATGTGATGCGTTATTACTTGTTTATACGCAGAGGTCACGTGGAAGTGCAGGTATCGATTGCTGGAGCTGAAGAGGGGAGAGAACTGTATCAGTGATGTTAATTTTCGATATAATGGAGAAATGTATGAATATTATATGAGGAAACGTTACGGCAGTGTTCGCTTCTATTAAGCTTGGCACTTTAGGATTCCAGTGTCGGGCACACATGTGTCATCATAGTAACGAGCGAGTATTAATATTTCATTTTTGCCCCGTGTCAAATTTAAACGTCGGCAGTTTGTGAGAGGAAGGAGAAACAATCTCATTCTTGTTAAAAGGATACATTTATCTACTAGACACTGACGTTGACTGTTGTTGTTGTTGTTGTTGTAGTCTTCAGTCCTGAGACTGGTTTGATGCAGCTCTCCATGCTACTCTATCCTGTGCAAGTTTCTTCATCTCCCAGTACTTCCTGCAACCTACATCCTTCTGAATCTGTTTAGTGTATTCATCTCTTGGTCTCCCTCTACGATTTTTACCCTCCACGCTGCCCTCCAATGCTAAATTTGTGATTCCTTGATGCCTCAAAACATGTCCTACCAACCGATCCCTTCTTCTAGTCAAACTGTGCCACAAACTTCTCTTCTCCCCAATCCAATTCAATACCTCCTCATTAGTTACGTGATCTACCCACCTTATCTTCAGCATTCTTCTGTAGCACCATATTTCGAAAGCTTCTATTCTCTTCTTGTCCAAACTAGTTATCGTCCATGTTTCACTTCCATACATGGCTACACTCCATACAAATACTTTCAGAAACGACTTCCTGACACTTAAATCTATACTCGATGTTAACAAATTTTTCTTCTTCAGAAACAATTTCCTTGCCATTGCCAGTCTACATTTTATATCCTCTCTACTTCGACCATCATCAGTTATTTTACTCCCTAAATAGCAAAACTCCTTTACAACTTTAAGTGTCTCATTTCCTAATCTAATTCCCTCAGCATCACCCGATTTAATTTGACTACATTCCATTATCCTCGTTTTGCTTTTGTTGATGTTCATCTTATATCCTCCTTTCAAGACACTGTCCATTCCGTTCAACAGCTCTTCCAAGTCCTTTGCTGTCTCTGACAGAATTACAATGTCATCAGCGAACCTCAAAGTTTTTACTTCTTCTCCATGAATTTTAATACCTACTCCGAATTTTTTTTTGTATCCTTTACTGCTTGCTCAATATACAGATTGAATAACATCGGGGAGAGGCTACAACCCTGTCTCACTCCTTTCCCAACCACTGCTTCCCTTTCATGCCCCTCGACTCTTATAACTGCCATCTGGTTTCTGTACAAATTGTAAATAGCCTTTCGCTCCCTGTGTTTTACCCCTGCCACCTTCAGAATTTGAAAGAGAGTATTCCAGTTAACATTGTCAAAAGCTTTCTCTAAGTCTACAAATGCTAGAAACGTAGGTTTGCCTTTTCTTAATCTTTCTTCTAAGATAAGTCGTAAGGTTAGTATTGCCTCACGTGTTCCAACATTTCTACGGAATCCAAACTGATCTTCCCGAGGTCCGCTTCTATCAGTTTTTCCATTCGTCTGTAAAGAATTCGCGTTAGTATTTTGCAGCTGTGACATATTAAACTGATAGTTCCGTAATTTTCACATCTGTCAACACCTGCTTTCTTTGGGATTGGAATTATTATATTCTTCTTGAAGTCTGAGGGTATTTCGCCTGTCTCATACATCTTGTTCACCAGATGGTAGAGTTTTGACATGACTGGCTCTCCCAAGGCCATCAATAGTTCTAATGGAATGTTGTCTACTCCCGGGGCCTTGTTTCGACTCAGGTATTTCAGTGCTCTGTCAAACTCTTCACGCAGTATCTTATCTCCCATTTCGTCTTCATCTACATCATCTTTTATTTCCATAATATTGTCCCCAAGTACATTGCCCTTGTATAAACCCTCTATATACTCCTTCCACCTTTCTGCCTTCCCTTCCTTGCTTAGAACTGGACTACAAGGCAAAAAAGCAAAGCTCCGTAACTTGGTCCTTGTGAGGCAGTCAGGCTCGACCGAGCGCCTTGTCATCCTCTGCCACTCAGGGCCGTGGGGTCAGCACACCGCTCTCTGGCCGTTGTCGGTTTTGTAAGCTGCAATCCTCCCACCAAAATCTCTGGTAGTACCGGGAAACGCACTCGGGTCCTCCGCATAGCTGCCAGAAATGTTCGCCACTGAGCTACGAAGGTGGACGGCTCTGACTGCAATGGAACCTGCATTCACGTCAACATCGGCATGAAGTCCTGTATGCACACTCATCAGCAAGAGAGAGTGGCGGTGGGCGCTTGCTCCCTCCTGATATCTGGCGGTATCGATTGTTTATTCCTTACCAAATTCTTACTTGTTTCGAGCAGTGACTGAGTGCGATTCTACTAAACTGTAGCTTCATCGGTTTGTATACATCTCGGGTTTGCTCGGTTGTAACTCCGCCCAAGGAAAATGCAGTTTCCTCGGCGCGGCGGCCGTTTCGGAGCTGCTATGGAGCCGGCTGTGGTGGCCAAGCGGTTAGAGGCGCTACAGTCTGGAACCGTGCGGCCGCTATGGTCGCAGGATCGAATCCTGCCTCGGGCATGGCTGTGTGTGATGTCCTTAGGTTAGTTAGGTTTAAGTAGTTCTAAGTTCTAGGGGACTGATGACCTTAGACGTTAAGTCCCATAGAGCTCAGAGCCATTTGAACCATTTTTTTGAGCTGCTATGGAGTCAACTTTTAGAAGTGTAATTTGCTATTTTCTGCGGGTTATTTTTGTTCCCGTCCAACTCGAGTTTCGCAGTCAGTCTAATTTACTCTTGTAGGTTATGTTTTTAATTTTCAGTGTCAACCTAAGTCATTGGTGTTTGCAGACCAGTGACGGTGCTTTACCTCAATAAAGCGGAACGCGTCTTGCGAGAAAAAGACACATTTTCTTACAGTTGTAACGACGGAAGGAAAATACCCTCAGCAACTGTAAAGCAACTACGGACAATGTGGTCACACTAACGAAGAATTTTAACTGCTGTATATGGCTTGACAGGCAACGGCCTTGCCGTAGTGGATACACCGGTTCCCGTCATGTCAGCAAAGTTAAGCGCTGTCAGGCGTAGCCGGCACTTGGACGGGTGACCATCCGGGCCGACATGTGCTGTTGCCATTTTTCGGGGTGCACTCAGTCTCGTGATGCCGAGTGAGGAGCTACTCGACCGAATAGTAGCGGCTCCGGTCAAAGAAAACCATCATAGCGACCGGGAGTGCGGTTTGCTGACCACACGCCCCTCCTATCCGCATCATCAGCTGAGGATGACCCGGCGGTCGGATGGTCCCGATGGCCACTTGTGGCCTGAAGACGGAGTGCTATATTTCTTGACAAATTTAACTTTTCAGTCGCGAAAAGTTTTCCGATTCACCGGATGTGAAAAACGACCATTTTAGGACCTTGCCACCCCTGTGATAAATTTCTGCGGATGTCTACAATAGCATTCTAACATATCCTTTCCGTTACGATCACTCTTATCCACTATCTGAGTTCGTGAACTAAGTTTAGACTACTTATTTTACTTCAATTAGTAGTGGCGGAAACCGTATAGAGAGTGTTACAACATGCACTGAGCGTTTATGTTCTTATCTCGATCTTGTTGCCCTAGAGACAAATAAAAAACTGTCCGCTGGGATGTGGCTGAAAAGAACCGAGCTTTACATGTGGAACAGTAAGACGAAAACAAAGATCCATATATTTGGACAAGGACATTGACTTTATGAATTGTAAATAACTGTAAATAGCGAGCGCTTATCTGAGGAGACAGTTCCTGATAAGGGTAATCAACAAGTGAACTCACGGATAGTATAGTACAGTAATACCTCTAGAACTGATGCAACGGCGACGTTAACGAATGTTACGGGCAACGTTCTTGGTTCAGTCTGGGCGAAAGACACACAGCCAGTTTATACGAAACCTAAATGCAATTCATATTAATGTTGTGGAAGGAGAAGAAGTAGCGGAAACCAAGGATAATTTCTTACAAATGAATGTAAAAATATTGAGGAAAAACTGTGTTTATTAACCACGAAACGTACTAATGCTACCTTCATCATAGGTACCAACAGCCTCTTACTTGAGAGAGCACATTTTGTAAGTTTTATTTGTTGGCACGCAAGTGACTTTCACTTGCATGGGAATACTTTCTGTATTCATGTTTCAGTGATTTCCGATATCATATGTTTCCACGAGGAAAAAGATTGTGGATGGGAGGTACAGCGCTACTGGAATCTTTTAGAATTTACAGCTATCATAAATGTTTATTTCCAAGGAGATAAGAGGCGAACAGTGAATTAGTTGACATATTATAAACCGCAAGCTTTCCGCTAACTACGACTTTACGGTCTGTGAGGAAGTGTCTAGCATTAGGCGAAGAAACGATCGCTACTGAAATGTACCTTAGTGCACGCTCTGATTCCCGTAAAACACAAATTATCAAAGGAGTTTTGGGATTTCACGACAAATGGCTACAGCTGCACTTCCTTCTAGCCTGTGTCTTTCACATTGTCCGCCTTTTTGAAACTGTAGGGCCCCTTTTTGAAACTGAATGGCCTACTGATTTGATATGTCTGTCTGTGTGGCGGATCGGGATGGAAGTACATTTTTGCGAAGATGATGTAATTATTTGTTGTGAAGGTGTGGGGCAGCTACCCTTCCAGGCCCCTCGCTGAGAATGCCATTGATCCGACCGCAAGTTGTAACTGGAACTGAAATGTATTACGGACCGTGATCGACAGTAACAATGAACGAGGAGTGCACACTGCTAAAATAGTTAGGGTCCTGCAGAGGTTAAAGCTCTGGAGCTCTGAAATAAATCCAGTGTACAGAAGCTCCATCTAGGACCCAACGGAAGGACTGAAGCTACACATCTTAAACGACAGTGGTGTTGAGGCTGACGTCCCACCAACGGAGTTCACCCTTTCATCTCTCAGCATGTACGGTGCCGCTAGCTTACATCTGCGGAAAGTTGACTGTTACATCAATGGGCTCTGATGATTTTCCTATACGGACATCAGTTTACAGGTTCACAGTTAAATATAGCACAAAATCCTAATTGAATGTAAGAAGTAGACAAGAGCTTGTTATTAAAGACTGCTAGAGATGTAATGTTGAAGGGACGCTCAAGGAGTTTCCGCTCGACGACAGTGCAGTCCAGAGTCGGTATGCAAACCAGGCGTTGAGGCAGTCATCACACCGACGCACCCGTTTGGTAAAACACTGTATCCTGTTGCGTGAAGAAGTCCGCAACTGGCTGCTGCACGTCCTCGTTCGATAGGAATCGTCGGCCTTTCAAGGCGTCTTTTAAGGGACCGAAGGCGTGATAACCGCACGGCGAGATGTCACGGCTACAGGATGGGTGGTCAAGTGTCTCCCACTAGAGTTGGCGTAACTTCTGCGTTACGGCGTTTGCTGAATAGGAGCGTGCGTTATCACTAAGCAGAACTGTCCCTTGGTGCACAGTTTCACAGTGGTGGTTTTCATAGACAGGCACACATACACATTATTTTGAAATAATTTACGTGTTTGCTGCCGGGTGACGTCGTGGACCACCGCCGATATTTCGACAGGAGCACACCCTGCCATTCTCAAGGCACAAATGCAAGGAGGAAACAATGTGCGAGGGATGTGGTGTCACCGCCAGACACCACACTTGCTAGGCGGTAGCCTTTAAATCGGCCGCGGTCCGTTAGTATACGTCGGACCCGCGTGTCGCCACTGTCAGTGATTGCAGACCGAGCGCCGCCACACGGCAGGTCTAGAGAGACGTCCTAGCACTCGCCCCAGTTGTACAGCCAACTTTGCTAGCGATGCTACACTGACAAATACGATCTCAATTGCCAAGACGATAGTTAGCATAGCCTTCAGCTACGTCATTTGCTACGACCTAGCAAGGCGCCATTACTAGTTTATATTGAGATTATAATTCTGTATCATCAAGAGCGATGTTCTCCAATTATGGATTAAAGTTAAGTATTACACCAAATGCATCCGTTTTTCTAAGTTCTCAAATACTTGTCCTGTTCCAGACCTCACGCCAGTCTGCGTGAGCTTAAACGCGTGCCTTTCGGCCTCCTCTAGCAACACGGTGTTGGCTCTTCAGCCAATACGACAAGGGAATTTGAACCTCGGTTCATAGAGTAGAAACAAGGAAGATACCGCACAGAGAACAAGTAACCGCAAAGTCAACACACAACCAAAGATAAACAACATCAGAAATATCGACAGTGACTGTTAATAAACAGGTGAGGTAGCCCCAATTCTGTCCCACTGTTTTTTGATAAGAGAGAGAGCCGGATTCTAAGCAGCATTTAGACAAAATCCACCATCTCTGTTTATAAGGTTGCTTGATAGTTTGATTTCAACAGCTTCCTTAATGACACTATCCCAATAGGTGGACGTGCAAGCCAAAATCCCGGTGTTGTTGTATTCCATAGGATGACCGATGTCAAGGCAGTGTTCTGCAATAGCGGATTTGCTAGGCTGTTGTAAGCGTGTGATGTTCAATACACCGGTCTTCCACAGTCCTGATTTTCTGACCAATATATGACATGCCACAACTACAAGGAATACGATAGACACCAGCCTTATGCAAACCAAAATCATCTTTACGGACGCCAACAAGGTCTTAATCCTAGAATTCCCTCGCACATTGCTTCCTCCTTGCAATTGTCCCTTGAGAATGGCAGGGTGTGCTCCTGTCGAAATATCGGCGGTGGTCGACGACGTCACCCGGCAGCAAACACGTAAATTATTTGAACATTCATTCGCCGGGAAAAGTTAAGGTCTCATATACACATTATTCATTCTCCGATGCATGTATATCGGGGTTTTTCCTTTAGCAGCCAAGAAAACAATAACAGCTCGTCAATCCTGCTCGGATGCATTTGGTAATAAAATCGCATTAGTTCACGTTTCCGGGAGTACGTCAGAAGGACACAAATGCCACACCACGTGCATGTATACACGCTTCGGGGTCATGCTACGTTTCATACTCGTTGCAGCAACGCCCTCAAATGGAAAGTTTATGATCGCCCTTGTAACATATTACACTTGTTGTACGGGGGAAGTCGAGTTCGTGATAAAGACCATTTAAACACTTTAAAGTTAGATGGGAAGAATCTATTTACACAGTGATAGGTCAGGAGAAGGTCAATATTTGACCATTTTCGATTCGAGTACCCCTCATCTGTTCTTTCCCATTCCACTACTGTCGCCCTGTGGAGAAGCCGGATTTCCGTATCTTTTTTCTATACTTGGCTTCTCACTGCCGATTTCATTTCACTTAGATCTACATCTATACACCTACTCAGCAAACTACTGCGAAACGCATGCCGAAGGGTATTTAGCACGGTACAACATGTCAGGATATCTTTCCGTTTCAGTCGAGTATGGATGGCCTACCTTCAGCAGTCTCGCAATTCAGGTTCCTCAACGTACCTGTGATGCTCTCCACTGTATTAAAGAAACCTGCCATTACTCGTGTCGTTAGTCCTATGTTGTATGCGTTCCCCACAAGTGAACAATATTCTAAGATGAGATGCACATTGATTCCTCTGTAGAGTGACTGCATTTTCCAAGAATCCTGCCAGTGAATGGTAGTCTGTCATTTGCTCTGATTATGAATTAGCTAATGTGATGGCTCCATTTCAATTACCTATAAGCTGTTGAACCCAGGTATTTGTACGAGTTGACTGATTCCAGTATTGATCCATTTATATTGTAATCGTAAAACACCGTTTATTCCTTTTCTTCGTTTTCTGAAGTGCACAGTGATACATTTGTAACATGTAAAGGAACCAGTTTTATACGTTATCGAGATCTGTTGGAATATTTGTGAATATTTTCATTCAAATACTACTTCACTGTAGATAACAACATGTTCAAAAATTACTTGGTGACTATTAATAACCGTCGCTATTCTCTGCCATGAGTTTGTTGGCGGACGCCTGAAATTAATTCTACTTCTGTCGATTACTCTCCATCCAAGACGAGATGCTACGTTCTTCTCCACTAGGAACAACCTCAATACATCCATTCATTCAGTTTGAACACGCCATATGATCGTACTATTATCAATAAGCGTTTGTGTGATAGTGAGTCAAATTCATTTCCGAAATCCTGAAATACTACATTCACACGCTTGTCTTGCTCCACAGTTTTCAAGCTGTCATGTGAGAAGAGCGAGAGTTGGATATCTCACGACTGGTGTTTCCGAAATCTATGCTGTATGGCATCATTCTGTACATAGGTTCTGTGAGAGTTGTCGGACAACGATACTGGAAGGTCCTTTAACGCCACCCTTCTTGTGCGCTGACGTGACACATGATACCTTCCTACCGCACAGCGCAGTTCATTTGTCTGTTGGATCTACGGTTTATATTATGTTTTCCCAGAGGGACTACCTCAGCTGCAAATTATGTATAGAAATTGACAGGGGTCCAGTCGGACTCTGGTGACCGTGACCCGCCCAGTTGAAGGGGTAAGCACGATCTCCGCGACGGACCTCTGCCAAGTCTGTTATGATACCTACCCAAGCACGTAAGAACTTCGACGCAACTCTGGACTTTCAAGGCAAACTCATTACAACAGCAACGTTCAACGTACATGCACTTTATACCGACCAGTACTTTTCAGTTCTAGAAATGTCTGTCGTGCAAGGATTTGATCGGTGTTGTTTGCAGCTCTAATGAAGTGCATGTCCTGCAGAACAAATTTGTGTTCTTTCTGGACACAGCAGCAGCGATGATGATTACGGCCACATGGCGACTGGAGCAAACTCGAACCCTGCGCAGCGGCTAATAATTTTTTCACGTTGTAGCAACAATAACTACGACTTCAACTACAGTACCAGGAACTACTGGAACAGAGGATGACTAAAAACAATAGGATGTTTCACGGCAACTGCTGCAGCAGACACCACTCCATGCGCTGCAGCCAGAAAAAGAGTGCTAGGACAGTTACCAGTAACTCCTGCACCTTCACTTCAAGGCACGAGCCGTTTGCGACGTTGTAACGCAATGCCCTTGTTCTTCGTCTAATGACTCTGAAACTTTAAATGTAAATAAGCAGCAGGAAATCACTATGCAGATTCGTCTCTCAGGCGAGAATCGTTGAAGGCGCTACTGGCAGTGTACACGCCAAGGTGAATGACCTCTGCTGTACCAGCAGCAATTACCAAACATTTCAATCAACAAAGACGTCGGTACAATTTGCACTTGGCACAATTAGATTTTTTATAACTGATTACTTAATTATTAATTATTCTGTATAGACCGTGGTCGTCAGTTCGTCTCTAACATGTAACCAGGCATTCCGCACATTTTACGTTACGTTCAAAACGACACACATGCTGTAAAACATTGGGATGAACGCTTTTTCTACCTACAACACAAACAGTAGCAAAAATAGTAGCGACAGTCGAATACAGCAGAGTTTACATCAGTTCAAGGAAAACAGAACACCAGAGACAAATATAGCCAGGTAGATTTAACTGAGAGCCTTGGCAGGATTGGACGCGAGCAAAGAAGTGGGACAGGCAGGGAGAGAGAGAGAGAATGAACAGGTGGAGACGGAAGGAGACGATGCTAGCAGAGAAACTAAATGAGAAGGAAGGGATAAAAATATTTTGAAAACAGGAAAGGGGAATGTATATCACATCTAGGAGGAGCAATGATCCAGAAACAGTGTAACATTGTAAAAACTACTACACTGTATTAAGAAAAGTTATTAACAAGTACAGAACTATATCCATTATATCTGAGATTAGCACATCTGATGATAAAATTAAAACAATTTAGAATATTGTTAAAAGGGAAAGATGGAAACCGAGAGCTCAGGAAGACTGTATTTCTATCAAACTCAATGAAAAGTTTGTTAACAAGCTATCAGAAGTAGGAAACATTTTAATAATCATTTTTAAGTATTGTAGAGAAAATAGGATCCAATTATTTATCAGAAAACGCAAGGCAGTATATGGAAGAGGCTACACCTACGCAATTACATAAAATTGAAATTACACCCACATCTCCTACTGAAATTAGGAAATTAATAAATTCACTTCCTGCCGGAGTAGCCGAGCGGTTCTAGGCGGTACAGTCTAAAGCCGCGCGACCGCTACGGTCGCAGGTTCGAGTTCTGCCTCGGGCATGGATGTGTGTGTGCGATGTCCTTAGGTCAGTTAGGTTTAAATAGTTCTAAGTTCTAGGGGACTGATGACCTTAGCAGTTAAGTCCCATAGTGCTCAGAGCCATTTGAACCATTTGAATAAATTCACTCAAAAGTAAAAGCTCACATGGAATTGATGGCATTTTCAACAGATTTCTAAAAGCTTGTTCCCAACAGATAAGTAGGATTCTCAGCCACATATTTAGTAGCTCACTGAAACAGGGCATTTTTTCAGGTAGACTAAAATACGCTATTGCTAAACCATTGCATAAAAAAGGGGATAGATCTGATGCAAACAACTACCGGCCAATCTCACTTCTGACAGCTTTATCCAAAATTCTTGAGAAAGTAATGTATTCAAGAGTACCATCCATGTTTGTGAAAATGAAGTACTAACAAAATGTCAGTTTGATTTTCAGGAAGACTTTTCAACAGAAAATGCTATAAATGCTTTCACTGATCAAATATTAAATGCATTGAATGACCATACATCATCCATCGGGATATTTTGTGATCTCTCAAAGGCTTTTTATTATGTGATACATGAAATTATTCTTAATAAGCTTGTATTATGGTATGAGTGGGAGAGTGTACAAATGGTTTAATTCATATTTAACTGGAAGAAAGCAGAAGGTTGCAATTAACAATACAGATAGTCTACAAAAACCAGCAGAGTCCTCTAACTGGGCAGGTATAAAGAATGGTGTCCCACAGTGTTCAACCTTGGGTCCTTATTGCTCTAAATATAAATTAATGAGTTGTCACTCTATATTCATGAAGTTGCAAAGCTAGTTCTTTTTGCTGATGATACAACAAGTGTAGTAATCTCACCCAACAAACAAGAATCAGCTGAGGAATTTGTAAATATTGTCTTTTGGAAAAATTTTAAGTGATTCTCTGCAAAGGGACTCTCATTAAATTTTGAGAAAACACAGTATATACAATTCCGTACAGTAAATGGCATAACACCGTTGATAAATGTAGACTATGAACAGAAGTCTGTTGTTAAGCAGACTGTTCAGAATTTCTGGGTGTGTGCATTGATGAGAAATTGAATTGGAGGAAACAGATTGTTGATCTGCTGAAACGGTTAGGTTCAGCTTCTTTACGCTGTTAGTGTTATTGCAAATTTTGGTGATATACATATCAGTAAATTAGCCTGCTGTGCCTTTTTTCATTCACTGCTTTCATATGGCACCATGTTTTGGGATAATTCATCATTAAGAGAAAAAGCGTGTAATCAGAATAATAGCTGGAGGCCAACAAGATCACCTTGCACATATTTATTTTAGGAACTCGAGATATTCAGAATACCTTCGGAATACATATATTGACTTACGAAATTTGTTATTAATAACCATCCCATTTCGAAAACAACAGCGAAGTGCGTAGCTGCGACAGTACAAGAAAGGATGATGTTCACTATTCTGGGTTAAATCTGACTTTGGTACAGAAAGAGCTGCCACAAAATTCTTTGATCATTTATCAAATTGCATTAAAAGTCTGACAGATAACCAACCAACATTTAAAAACAAAATAAAAGAGTTTCTGAACGACAACTCATTCTATTTAATAGAAGAATTTTTAGAGATGAAGCAGTAACTGAAAAAAGGATTAATTAATTAATTATTTTGTGTAAAGAAAACTTATGTTAAAACGACATGTTCCACATCTTTACGAAATGTCGTGTCTATGAGGGAAAACGTCCTGTTGGGAGACCGAGGCGTAGATGGGAGGACAATTTGAAGGCTGATTTGAGGAGCCTAGGTATTGAACGTGAAGGGAAGGAAATATCCCAAGACAGGGACAGATGACGAAAATACGTTGCTGCGGTAATGGAGTCTCGAGTCCGGTATGACGAGTGAGTGTGTGTGTGTGTGTGTGTGTGTGTGTGTGTGTGTATGATCCATGGAACAAATATTAATGTAATGTAATGCACAACTAGGATGAGATGGGAGCATTTGCTTTGCTCATTGACCGAGACAGAAACTGGTTATATAGTTGATTTGAGAGAAAAACTGGTCATTTTCGTTGATTTTTACGAAAAAATGCTTCAGATTTTTCTTAAATGCAACTAGGTATTGAACTATGCGGAACAGACTTCGGCCTCAGAGGAGTAGGTTGAGACTCCCTTCCTTTTTCTTTCATTTTGTTGACGGGCAAAACTACGACACGAGGCAGCAGAGACCTTATGTTGCGATTACTGTGAGACGACAGGAACGTGCTGTGGTGCGTGTGCACTGAGGAAGCGATGGCGTGTGAGTGGTGTATGTATGGCAGTTATGTAACTTAAGTGGCCGCAATCATCCTAACTGGCCGTACGAAGCAATGACACAGTGAGGCAGACGAGTGTTGCAGATGTACCGCACAGGCCTACACTAACCTTCTGAAGTTTTCACTGCTCGCGCCATGTTAGATGACGTCGCAGTAGTGGAGTCACTGAGCGAGAGTGCACAAGTGTACCTTCCACATCCTCTGGAAGCACAATCTAAAATTTATTTCCGAAAACAAACACTAAACTATTTCTAGTCCAAATAAAATGTCTCCTCTTCTTTATTCCTTATTTAGGCCCCAATACGAAGTTCACACCTCAGTTTAAGTAATAACGGCAACAGAGTGATCATTCCTGTAGCTTCTTAGTATATTAGTTACAGAAAAGTAAGTAGCTAATAATACCGTAATGCTATGGAACCTGTGTTACCTGCCAAGTCACCATTGTGAGACACATAACGTTGACATTCTTTCACACGTCACTTGAAATTATAATGAACTTGTGCTGTGCCCTCTAGCCGCAATACCGCAGTACATTTTACTTGGTATGTTTACGTTATCGATGGATGACTTGGAGGGTGATACCTGTTTACTTTATCAAAATACACCTCGTATGTGAATACAGGAAGTGACGTACAGTTTGCTGACGTGGAGAATCCAAAGTACGGGATGGTTATAATTAAATGTCCGCCACTTGAGAGAGCTTCAATGAAAAACGAGTGATCGTAGAACAATGAAACTTTGTGTACACATTTGTAAAGGCTTGTGGAAGAAAAAATTACGAATAAACCATTGAAAGAAACACATTCTAATTTGTCCATGAGGGGGAGACGTTTTTGACTTGAGTACCATGTTTTACGTTCCAGGTTACAAGCGTTGCTCAGTGTGACGGCAGTTTGGATGTGAAGTTTGTACGGGTACCATTTCACAACTGTCCGCAGCAGTTTTCGAACGGTGGGCCATGGAATAATGTTCAGTTGTCGTGGCGCAGCTCGATCACTGCTTGAAGGTCGCATACTGAGGCCAGCATTCTCAGCACTGGCAACAATAACTTCTTCAATAATTTGTGGCTCAGTTGGCGGTCAACAGCTCCCGGTAACAATTCTCTTAATCGAGAGTTAATTCGAACTTCTCAATCAAGCGATATCTGGCGCTCCGCAAGGTAGTGTCACAGGCCCTCTGCTGTTCCTGATTTACATAAATGATCTAGGTGATAATCTGAGCAGCCCCCTTAGATTGTTTGCAGATGACGCTGTAATTTACCGTCTAGTAAAATCATCAGACGATCAATTCCAATTACAAATTGATCTAGAGAGAATTTCTGTGTGGTGCGAAAAGTGGCAATTAGCACTAAACAAAGAAAAGTGCGAGGTCATCTACATGGGTACTAAAAGAAATCCGATAAATTTTCGGTATACGATAAATCGCTCAAATCTAAGGGCCGTCAGTTAGACTAAATACCTAGGAATTACAATTACGAGCAACTTAAATTTGTAAGACCACATAGACAAAATTGTGGGGAAGGCGAAAGAAAGGCTGCGCTTTGTAGGCAGAACACTTAGAAGATGCGACAAACCCACATACGAGACAGCCCACATTACACTTGTCCGTCTTCCGCTGGAGTACCGCTGCGCGGTATGGAATCCTTACCAGGTCGGACTGATGGAGGACATCGAAAAAGTGCAAAGAAGGGCAGCTCGCTTCGTGTTATCACGCAATAAGGGTGAGAGTGTCACTGATATGATACGTAAGTTGGAATGGCAGTCACTGAAACAAAGGCGGTTTTCTTCGCGGCGAGATCTATTTACGAAATTTCTATCACCAACTTTCTCTCCCGAATGCGAAAATATTTTGTTCACACCCACCTACGTAGGGAGAAATGATCATCATAATAAAATAAGGGAAATCAGAGCTCGAACGGAAAGATTTTTCCCACACGCCATTCGAGAGTGGAATGGTAGAGAAGTAGTATGAAAATGGTTCGATGAACCCTCTACGAGGCACTTAAGTGTTAATTGCAGAGAAACCATGTAGATGAAGATGTAGATCATATTCATCAATCCTGATGCGGAAAGAGGACATCTCTACATTCCTTTAATGCGTCGGTGCCCGCGAAGAGCAGCTTCAATACTGCTGTTGTTTTGGTGAAACAGATTTACGAGTGAAGTCCTGCTTACCTTGTCGAAACCCATGCTGAGTGTCTATAGCTGTAATGCACACTGATACTTGGTTTCAACCTTATGCCGCCGTACCAGTACCTGTGCCTAACGGCGAATCAGGTCACTAACTCTACTAACAACGCAAATCCTGCAGCGCACAAAATCTGATCATCATTGCTAGAAAGTTGGGTGCACATACGGTAAACAGTTTTCCGTCTACACTGGCTCTAGAAGCGAGACTCTAATTATAACGACACAGTAAAAGATAGACTTAATCGAAAAAAATCACATTTCATTGCACTGACAGCTGGAAGGCTGAAGTTTTTGATCTGCTATCCTGATTTAGGTTTCCTGTGATTCCCGGTAAGTAAAATAGACTATCAGTATAGGTCTAGTCGTTGTGTTGAATGCGAGCTGACGCCTATAAACCAGAGAAAGAAGTCGATAGCTTGAGACTACTACATTAAATGTAAATATGAGAGTATGCTGAAGTGTCTCTGAAATTTTTGTATGTGAAAACTCTTAAAGCTTTTTAAATAAAACAACATATTTGGCGGCCTCTGACGCTTGAAGGTCCCAACTGTCGCGTGTAATATGGCGGTGTGCAACGAAACTGTGTCGGTACGTGAGAGCCAGCGTGCTGTAATTGAGCTCCAAATTCGAGGAGTTCGTCAACACATTCCGCATTGACAATGCCAGACCACAAACAAGGGCTGTGATATCTGCAACAATCGACTTCTTGGATTCTCTGTTGTCGTTCATCTGCCACAGTACTTGGCACATTTCGAGTTTCATGCGTTCCAAAAACGGAAACAAGACCTTCGAGGACTTCCCTTTTATAACGATGAAGCGGTGCTAGCAGAGGTGAGGTTCTGGCTCAGTCAACGAAGTCAAACATTCTACAGCGATTGTATCAACAAACTGGTCTCTCGTTGGGACAAACGCGTTTGTCGCCAGAGTGACTACACTGAGAAATAAATGTGTAGACATGAACACTAAAGATGTAGAATGTTAATACCATTTGTTTTATTTCAAAATCTCTAAGAGTTTTCACATACAAAATTCTGAAGCATTACTTTTCAGCATGCTTTTGTGTATGTAGTCTATTGTATCGTGTCAGTATCAATGTTTCTTTCTACGATTCCATATGAAATCGAATGCAACTGGAAAACGTATAGTAAACAATGAACGAGATTCGTCGGGACATTTCTGGGACCAGCGCACAATTACTTTTTTTAAGAAACACTACTGTCATAATGTGGCCAATTCCAGAACACCGTTGAAGTGCTTGGAGCCCCTACTAAGTTCATACGAGTCCTTACCAAATTCGTACGAAGGAAGGTGCTGGAAAAACTGCAAGTTGTACTGCTAGATTGTAACTGGTCGTTATAGCTCATACGAACATTTGTGAGTTATGCTTTAACGGGGAGCTTAAGGCACAAATGAACTTTTTTCTCATTAAGTTGCTGGGCGTAAATTTGGGGAATAGATATTCGCTGTTGACTGTGTATCCATTCTGTTGCCTCTGTAGGTTTAATAGGATGAGCTCGGAGTCATCTAGACAATCATTTTTCCTTGGCACTGTATGAGTGCAAAACAGGAGAGGATGCGACTAATATTCTTGCGAATTCGGGGAATGTACTGTACATAAATAGTTCCTTCAACAAGACTTTAGTTGACAACTTGTTGCCGGCCGGGGTGGACGAGCGGTTCTAGTCGCTACAGTCTGGAACCGCGCGACCGATATGGTCGCAGGTTCGAATCCTGCCTCGGGCATGGATGTGTGTGATGTCCTTAGGTTAGTTAGGTTTAAGTAGTTCTAAGTTCTAGGGGACTGATGGCCTCAGAAGTCAAGTCCCATAGTGCTCAGAGCGATTTGAACCATTTTTGACAAGTTGTTGAAGTGAGGAGTAGGGCGCTATGATAATGTTGACGTTAAACTCGCGCTTCCTATTGTTCGATGACTTTTCTTCCATCAGATTACCAAATGTAGTGCTTCGGGAGAAGAAACCATACGTTTTGTTTCTACATGAAATATCACGATAAACTATGAAAATTTCAAACCGAGATTAATCACACGTTTGGCAAGATTTCTTCAAACCAAAAACCGATGAGTATGTATCTCATCCCGAGATCTTGGTAAAATGGCAAAATATATTTGATATCACCACTAGTTCTACAGTATAAATTATTGTCAATACAGAATAAAAACTTGTATTACAATTACCAACTGTTCTATGGTTGAGATTTACTGTTTTACAGTGCAGTCGTTGCACATGTTCGACATGTAGTAACATACTCGTGAGAAGATCGAAAACAGTCCAAACCACCAGTCTTACGTTCTCGATTGCTAACTGGAGGCTTTCTTCCCTCCACTGCCCTACATATGTGATTATTAAGTAATTTCTAGACATCATATGCAAATAAATAAATGTAAAAATGTTATTATGAGAGTTCATCTTAGTCAAAGAAAATATAGCCTCTTTCCGAGGTAGAGGGGTGAGATGCAAGTAGAAATACGTGTTGCAATATGACAGTAAACGGGAAGTAATTGTACGCACAGATACTCCACACACACGGTTATAACTGATTAAAATACATATATATAAATCACGATTTTTGTTTTAAATAGATCTGTGATTTTCCAATAACTTAAAGGAATGCAACCAGGTGACGTTGTCGACAATCGCTGATTTTCGACAGGTGACCACCCTATCTTTTTCTAGGCATAACGGCAGCAAGTAAGCACTGTGCAAGAGAATTTGAAACCTCGATTATCGAAGGAATTCCGTAAATTCTTGAAAATAGGCAGTCTCGGTTGCAAAATCTTATTTATTTACAGGAAATGACGCGTTTGTCGTAAAAATTAATGTGGAAAACCAACATTCGTTCATTATTGCTGACATATAGTCGTTTTGTACATTAATTTTTACGCCAACCTGATGGTGCCCGAAGAGAACGAAACGAATCATTTCCTGTAAATAAAAAGGACTTTGCAACCGAGACTGCCTTATTTCAAGACACCCACAACCGGTCGCTGTACCAGGCGCCCAGTGTCGAATGGAAAGAATTTAAGCAAAAACCTCAATCTCTATTTACAAGGTTACGTGCCGATTTAATTTCTACTGCTTCCTTACTAACAATGTCGCAACAGCCAGAAGTGTGCGCCAGAATTTCGGTGGTGTTACATTCCCTAGGATGACCGGTAGCAAGAGAGTGTTCTGCAATAATCGAACAGCTCGGCTGTTGTCAGCGGAGGCAGGAAGACACATTTCACATCACATTTCCGCAAAATATGATCACTCTTGTTGAAAATGCTCCCATCGTGAGGCAGAATGGCCGTAGGCCTTGGTGCCAGCACGGTATTTTCAGTGGTATTGCAGTTGTGGCATGCCATATGTTGGTGAGAATATGAGGACCTTGTAAGACATGTCTACTGACTATTGAGCATATGAGTACAACAGCAGAGCAATTTGGCTGTTCCAGGGCCTTGTCTTGGCACCGGTCATCATTCAGAGAACAACAACACGGAAATTCTGGCATGCACTTCCAGTTATTGAGATGGTGCTATTAAGGGAGCAGTAGAAATTAAATAAGCAAGTAACCTGATAAACAGAGATGGAGGTTATTGTGTAAATTCTGCTCCCTCCCTTGTCGAGGAACAGAGGGACAGAGTTAATGCTACGACGCCCGTTGATGATTAATTTTAACTGTCGATAATTTCTGGCGTCGGTCGTTTTTGGTTCTGTTGTGGCTCTGGTATTTTCAGTGTATGTGTGTGTGTGTGTGTGTGTGTGTTTGTGTGTGTGTGTGGTGTGTTTTCTTTCTGCTAATGCTCTGCAAACCGGTGTTTCAAAATCCCTTGCTCAGCGCTTACTTGCTGTAGTTTTGCCTTGGAAATGACATTGTGGTCACCTGTCGAAATAGGAATGTTATCGATGACCTCACCCAGCTGCGTTCCCGTAAGTAATTCGAACTTTGTTAACGTCGGGAGGAACTCAAGTCTCACATCTGCGATTATTTTACACCATAAATTTTAATATATACCACAACTTTTTTGCTACCAAAGACGAGAAATACATAACTGCACATACCGTTTGCCTCTCGAGACCTGGACTCAAGGAAGCAGTGGGATAATGAGTGACGCACTGAAGTCTCTCTTGACTCAGTGAAGCGACACCGGCAGATAGACACCATATCTCGATCACTGTCTTCTCACGATTCACTCTCAAAAAAATTCAAATGGCTCTGAGCACTATGGGACTTAACATCTCAGGTTCAAAAATGTTCAAATGGCTCTGAGCACTATGGGACTTAACTGCTGAGGTCATCAGTCCCCTAGAACTTAGAACTGCTTAAACATAACTAACCTAAGGGCATCACACGCATCCATGCCCGAGGCAGGATTCGAACCTGCGACCGTAGCGGTCGCGCGGTTCCAGACTGTAGCGCTTAGAACCGCTCGGCCACTTCGGCCGGCTATCTCAGGTCATCAGTCCCCTAGAACGTAGAACTACTTAAACCTAACTAACCTAAGGACATCACACACATCCATGCCTGAGGCAGGATTCGAACCTGCGACCGTAGCGGTAGCGAGGTCCCAGACTGTGTAAGTAGGCTGTTTAGGTTTTTATATTGGTAACGCCACGTAGCGCTCTGTATGAAAATCACTGTCTTTCCTGTGTGCAGTCTGTGGCTGGGTGGCATTGTTGTAATATTCGCTATTGTAGTGTTGGGCAGTTGGCTGTTAACAGCGCGTAGCGTTGCGCAGTTAGAGGTGAGCCGCCAGCAGTGGTGGATGTGGGGAAGTGAGATGGCGGATTTTTGAGAGCGGATGATCTGGACGTGTGTCCATCAGAAACAGTACATTTGTAAGAATGGATGTCATGAACTGCTATATATATTATGACTTTCGAACACTATTAAGGTAAATACATTGTTTGTTCTCTATCAAAATCTTTCATTTGCTAACTACGCCTATCAATAGTTAATGCCTTCAGTAGTTAGAATCTTTTATTTAGCTGGCAGTAGTGGCGCTCGCTGTATTGCAGGAGCTTGAGTAACGAAGATTTTGTTAGGTAAGTGATTTGGAAAGGTATAGGTTAATGTTAGTCAGGGCCATTCTTTTGTAGGGATTTTTGAAAGTCAGATTGCGTTGCGCTGAAAATATTGTGTGTCAGTTTAGTGTTGATCAGAATAGGTAAAGAGCGAAATGTCTGAGTACGTTCAGTTTTGCTCAACTGTTTGAAAATCAAGTGACGTAAGGGATTTACCGGCACAGTAATTCACTAATTTTTCTAAGGGGACGTTTTATATGTCGACCCTTAGCTGGGGATACCTCACTGGAATCTTCTGATTTTTTCTTGTAGTTTGTGTAATTAGTGTAGCTATTGTTTATTGCCAGTGCGTAATCATAGAAAAAATTCCTTTGTAGTTGTAGTTTTTCATTGTTGTTCAGTAAAGCAGTTGGGGCATGCATGTAGATTTGCACCAAGTATTTCGCAGTTGCGCTTGCAATTAACTAGATATTATTTTCAGTGCTATGTTAATGTGTTTTCTTATTTTGCTCTTCAAATTGTGCTTTTCTGTGTTATCGTGTGAAATATTGTGACAATAATTGCGTGTGAAAAACATAACACTAGGCTCCAAAGAAAACTGAGAAATATTAGTGCCGACGAGCGTAGCTTATCAGCACCACCGTGTAATGAATTAACAGACATTCAAAGTGGTAATTTGGTAATTGTGCATAGGGAAATGGAGCGGGCGGCAAATAATGGCGTAAACAGTGAAACAATTAGTGAACAAGGAAGCATTATCAATCGATAGGTCGGCAACAGCTCGCCTCAGGAATCCGAAATGACACGAGACAATGTCGCAAATACTGTAGATTCAGGTTTTGGGTCCTCACCGTTTTATCAAATAAGTCAAGACACATTTTCTGCTTGTCAAAATGTGAATGTTGCCGGTTCAAATTCACTGTCGAAAAGCACTGAGGAACATGTTTCAGACACCAGTGCATTGTTATTACAATTAATACAACAAATGGGACAAACACAGCAAAAGCTTCAAAAGTTAGACATAATGGAACAAAATCTTCAAAAGTTAGACACAATGGAACAAAATCTTCAAAGGTTAGACACCACGCTTGAACAAACACGGGAAGATTTAACTACTGAGTTACATAAAATCTAATCGAAATGTCAAAAAGTCTGTAATGACGTATAAACACAAATTTGTGAGCATTTCCAACCTATTTTTTCGCGGCATGAAAATACATTACCGAAGCAGCCATAAAAGAACTGTAAACTATGGTTCATGAAAATCATGAGACCTTGCAAGCTGAGATTGACTCAGTTGCATCTACCGATTCGGTTACGCAACTTGCAAAAACTCAGGAAAACTTAAAGGACACAGTAGATACGATTTCAACACAAATGGACACTCTGAAACTTGGTTCAGAAAAACACACTGAGGAAATAAGTTCACTATCGGAGAAAGTAGCCAAACTTTCGGATCAGTTCACTAACTTATCGACAAAGGTGGATGATGATCTGAATGACGCAAGACCTGTATCCTTCACTGACACAGAAGAGTACGAACAAATTAGGAAATTCAAACAAAATCAGAATCAAATTAATACGCAACACCAAAGAGAAATCCGGGAAGTACAAGATCAGTTGACACAGGTAATACAAGAATTACATATTTCAGAGGACACCCGCGTTCCAGTACGGGAAGAGGGACATAGAAATACGGAACAGCCACAAAATAATAACGCAGGGCACTTCGGAAATTATGTAGGAAATTGGCAAGGTACGCCGAATTTTGAGATGGAACCGCCGAAACGACGTAACAATGACCGACATGCGACTCGCCGACATGATGATTTCGACTATAAGCTGTTTATTACTACACGTAAATTCAAAACATTTAAGAATTCCAGCAACGACATTCATCCACAAGCGTGGCTTAATCAATTATCTCATTGTTTTCCTCCCGGCTGGTCATTAGAGCACAGATTAGAATTTATGTGTGGCTATTTAGAGAATGAACTAGCTGTAAGAATGCGATCGGTCATTCACGATTGTCACAGTGAAGGAGAATTTCATCATTCCTTCCTCTCAGCATATTGGTCTCAAGCTACACAAGACCGAGTAAAACATAGCATCATAATGATGAAACATTTCGAACAATCGGAATTTTCTAGTCTTGTCAAATATTTCGATGACATGTTACATAAGAATCAGTATCTTTCAAACCCATACAGCCCCTCAGAACTCATCCGCATTTGCTTAATCAAATTGCCTGGACATTTACGACACATTATTTTGGCAGGACGTTGCAAAGACATTGAAGCTTTTCAGGGACTGTTACAAGAATTGGAAATTGACATTGATAATCGCGGGATGCGAAAACAGGAACACAACAATTACGGGTCACAACCGTCACAATTCCGCGATGAAAGAAATAATAAGTGGACACGACAAGGCTATTCTCACAACACAAATCGTGACCAAAACAGACACCTCCTGTATGACAACCGTTGGCAGAATAATAGTTACAGAGAAAGATCGCATTTCTGTAGTAATGACTATCACAGAGACAATCAAAGAAACAGACAATATGGGAACCAAAATAATTATTATCAAGGGAGACAGAATAACTTCAGACGCAACGGTCCACCGCGCAGTTACGATTCAGGGAGAAATTCTCCACCACATGACAGACAAACAAGAAACTATGGAATCTACCGACTTGACGACAGACGATATAATAGTAGCGACAGACCAGAATTTCATCAGAACTGGCGGGATTCAAACAAGGCAGGGCCTTCTCGTCAAGGTGTATTTGTAGAAGTTAGATCTCCAAATCCTAATAACGACGCGCGCCAACAAAGAGACAGACAATGACTCGCACCGCAGGCAGCCACGTGCGCCGGCTGGCTCCGAGAAAGATAACATAGACGCTAACCTTGAGAAAAATTTTAGCATTCGTTACCGACTTACACAACATGATAATTGCTTTGAAGTTGAAACTCTGTGCACTAGGAAGGGTAAAAGGATTGCACGACATTTCACATGTAAAACCGTTTATTGAAAGATAATCTGTTTTTTTAACTTAATCTTTGCTATAAAATTTTTCACTTTACAATACTAGTATGCTTTGTCAGACTTAGAATCTGTTAACATGCAAGAATGTTTGAAGTTAAATATCCAGTAAAAACCAAGAGATATTAATGCAACATTTTGGTTTACTTGAAAATACGTTCTGGACTTAAAGTACTTTCCGAGAGATACCAGATGCCACAGTGGTTAGTTTATTTGACAGCTACACGATTATATCACGACGCTACTAATGAGTGACACAATTTATATTATTGCTTTTGCGCTGTATCTGTTTTATATCTGCATAGTTTTTCTGAATTCTTCTGGAAAGTAAAACATGTTTTAGTAGTAACTTTTGTGATATAGCTACAATGAGACAGCCTTTTCCGTAGCACAACGATACGTTACAGCACAGTACTTTCTTCATCACGGCAATAAGCGTAATAACTAAGATACGCAAAGCATTTAACTTTTGTTTATGTTGACGTGAGTACATTGACTTCAGCAGAACTTTTCTTACAGAGGACGATAACTACGACACTTCCACAAAATTATCTTACAGCAAGACGCACATTTAGCACTACAGGACGCGCATTTGAGTGATTAATTTTGTACTTAAAACATTTAGTTTTAAAGGTTTTTGAATTACAAAGAAAGTTTTCCGTGATACATTTCATTCCATTGCTTTAATCTGTAACGCCTGAGGGTATAATTACATTAATCCTCAGGGGGGTACACACTTACTTTGTGTACCATGTGTGTGGCAAGCACAAGGAGCCCTAGCTAATATGGTATTTCCTTATACAACTTTACACATCCGTACCATATTTCGCAAACACAGATTTACACAGCTACCTGATTATTTAACAGAGAAACAAACATTTTTTTACTACATCAGTGGCAGATGTTTACGCAATCACACAGTTGGATAACTTCACACTTATGAAACTGTATTTTGTATGTAGTTTATGAACTCTTCATATTTTTTCAGAACCATTGTGATACTATGAGAGCTTTGAATGATGTATCTGGAATGAGATCATGATTTTTAAAGTACGTTTGAGGTAGATGACACTACTGAAATGAGCAGAGAATTTTTTTTAGGTTTTGAAATTATTGCAGAAAGCTACGACGTTTTTGAGATTTGGCTGAGTTTTTATGATGTTATTATTATGATGACAATGTGTATTATGCTGTTAAGGTATGTTTATGATCAATAAGCTGATGCTATATGAGAAATTTGATTATGCTATATATTTATTATGATGAAATATTGAAGTGACGACGAATATGTATATAGGTAATAAGGTAAGAAATAATGGGTAGTTGTTGGGCACTCTGATTTGAGAAAGAGGATATTGTAAACCAAGAATCGTACTTTAAGTGTTATGAAATGTGTGAATGTATCACAATGCCGGAGAACATTTTTTGGACACTGTTATATTTATAAGATTTTGTTTCTACAGATTTGTAGCGCAAACTGTCACTGTAGCGGAAACTGATGTAAATATTTCGGTAAGGAAGGTAGGTCACCTTGACATAATGCACTGTAAGCACCCAGCTGTACGACAGTCGCCTGGAAAAAAGCCATTAGTGTGTGCCTTTCAGAGGCACAGGTAGAGAAAAAAAAGAGGCCATTATACTCGCTATTGACATTCCTTTGTAGAAAGCATCGCAAATACGACACGCTCATTACTTGGAAACATATTGTACTTTGTACTACTTACTGAAATGCTTATGAATTGATGAGAAATATTCTTACATCTGCACACTTGATTATGAAAAGTGTCTTTCTACGAGAGTTGAGAGAATTTCTACTAACCACATGACTATTGAATGATATTTTTATGCTTTGCTTTAGATAGTTGCTTATTGCATTTGATATCTGGTTTCCAGCTGTGTTGCAGCATTGGTTATATAAAATAAAATTAAATGCATATGCTAATGTGAAAACTTTCTGTCAACAGATGTATTAAATAATAATTTTATGATCCACATTCTTCGAAAAAGGAGCACTTGGAAAGGAAAGAACAACGAGAAGGGACTAATAACAGTAACTGCATATATAATTTTCTTTTCAAGCGCTTGATAATTTTTTGTAGAATAAGTTTTTGTGGTGCACCACTTTGATTACATAGACATTAAGATGTGAATATACATTTCCCTTATCTGCATTGTTGTCTTTAGTGTAATATTTTTTCTGCTTGAGCTTTGTCATGTTTAGGTATAAGCTATAGCATTTGCTGCTGCCGTTTGCCAGGCATAGTGTTACTGAATTTGACTTTGTATTACTCTGTTAAGCCAGTTTTACTATGGATTTATTTTTCTTGTTTGCTGCACATTGCCTTATATTAGTTGTAATATTGCAATTGCTTTGCTAATTTATATATACTGCTGCTTGCTTTGCCAATTTCCATTTTTTTGTCATTGCTATTTGTGTTACTTTGTTATGTGCTGCTGCATTGCCTCATCCCTTGGTATATATATATATATATATATATATATATATATATATATATATATATATATATATATATATATATATATATAAGCTTAGTAGATTTAAGTTAGCTTAAGATGGGGTAGGCTATATAAGAGAATAAATTGTGATGAATTGGAAGACATGCATTGAGAAGCTATAAGAAAATGGTTTGGCCAAAAAAGTATTTTGAAAGAGGATATGAACAAAAATGTAGGGTTTAGGGACAACAGGTTTAGGTAGGATTTTCTAGGAAATAAATGATGAGGTAAGATAATGGAAAATGGAAATAAATGATGAGGTAAGATAATGGAAAATAAATAATTAAGTAAGAAAAATGTGAACATATATATACAGAAAGCATGCTTGGATAGGATTTTTTTGATGGAAACAAATGTTGAAATAAGAGGAAAGATCTAGGGAATGAAGTTTTGGGTTGGACTGCAGTACCAAATGTTACACTGAAAACGAACCCTGTCTTTCCTTTTGTATTATTCCGCTATGTGTCTATGTACCCTTGTGTATTTGTCTCTTTCCTATCTTTATGTGTTTATCTGATAAGACTTATGTTGTAGAATTTTTCTAATACTCAGTTACATTCACTATGATGAGGAATACTGTTATCCTCAAATATAATTTGCATTAATAATATGTCATTTTCTTTGTAAAGATGTTTACACATTATTAATTCTGTTCTGTTTCAATTCTCATATGTGAAATTAATGTTTCAAAAACTATTTTCATTATTTTATTTATTTACTTACGTCATAATTCCTGTAACACTGTTGTATATGTCTATTTCTATACTTTTTTAAAGCCTGTATTACTACAAATGTTATCTGTACTATTATGTTCTTTAATGATGTATTTTGTACCTTTGTAATTGTATTCTTATGTTGTAAATTTATAATTTTGTAGACACCAGTTCTTCAAATTAAGTTCCATTTCCCTGCACACGTTTCTGTTGGTCATAGTAATGCACTATATGTATGAAGTTGGGACTGATAGTGTTTGCACGTGTGTTAATAATTCAGCAAGGGGCTGGTTAACAGCTTTGCTGATTCTAAGGACATTTCAAAAAAAAAATTGTGAGTGCACAAGTGGTGGTTTATGGACTTGCTATTGCTGGTTCTAAGGACAATTCCAAAAACATTGTGAGTGCACAGGTGGTGGTTCATGGACTTCCTATATTGTCCACAAAACTCTTTGATGGTGATTGTGCACCTGCACAGTTGCAACGGATGGCTGCTAGCCATCTCTACTAGGACTACAGTGGGTCTACACCTTTGATGACTCACCAATACCATTATTTCTACAAGGGCTACAGTGGATCTGCACCTCTGGTGGCCCACCAATACCATACACTCTACCAGAACTACAGTGGGTCTGCTCTTTGATGACCTACCTACCAACATTCTTCAAAACTTCGACTGACTCTGCGGTGGGTTTGCTCTTTTGTGGCCTATTACCTGTCTGCTTGTCAAGAGTCAGCACTGTCTTTCCGTTGGAAGGACAACACCACTTCTTCAAGACTGCATGGAAATCCACTACTTCTGTGTGCATTCTCTTTTACTGCTCAGACTTTGAGAAAAAAAACCACTGCAATTTTACTGTGATGAATGGTCAGGACTGTCTTTATGGACTGTGAGAAAATTTTAGCTTTTGACCAACATTGTATCAATAAGTGTGTGCATTTGATTTCTTTGTTATTGTAATTATGAAATTTTTTTTCAAATCTGTATTGGCCACTGCCCAAAACAATTTGTAAAATTTTTTGTGGGGAGCATGGGGGCTATGTAAGTAGGCTATTTAGGTTTTTATATTGGTAACGCCACGTAGCGCTCTGTATGAAAACCACTGGCTGTGCTGTGTGCAGTCTGTGGCTGGGTGGCATTGTTGTAATATTCGCTATTGTAGTGTTGGGCAGTTGGCTGTTAGCGCGTAGCGTTGCACAGTTGGAGGTGAGCCGCCAGCAGTGGTGGATGTGGGGAAGTGAGATGTCGGATTTTTGAGAGCGGATGATCTGGACGTGTGTCCATCAGAAACAGTACGCTTGTAAAAATTTATGTCATGAACTGCTATATATATATATTATGACTTTTGAACACTATTAAGTTAAATACATTGTTTGTTCTCTATCAAAATCTTTCATTTGCTAACTATGCCCATCAGTAGTTAGTGCCTTCAGTAGTTTGAATCTTTTATTTAGCTGGCAGTAGTGGCGCTCGCTGTATTGCAGCAGCTTGAGTAACGAAGATTTTTGTGAGGTATGTGATTTGTGAAAGGTATAGTTTAATGTTAGTCAGGGCCATTCTTTTGTAGGGGTTATTGAAAGTCAGATTGCGTTGCGCTAAAAATATTGTGTGTCATTTTAGTGTTGATCAGAATAGGTAAAGAGCGAAATGCGAAATGTCTGAGTACATTCAGTTCTGCTCAGCTGTTTGAAAATCAAATAACATAAGATGTTTATCAGCACAGTAAGTCATTAATTTTTCTAAGGTGACGTTATATCTTTTCTTTGCCACGTAATCCAGTATGTTTTTTAAACTGCTTTTAGACTTCAGTTTAGGGTATCCTTTCAGAAGCTTGTCGTATGTGTCGAAACCTCTTACGTAATAATCATCGTACATGTTCTCCAGTGTGTTGTCCTCAAACGCCGTGATGATACTTGCAACTTTAACCTTCTTCTTGGGAGATAGTTGGTATTCACTGCCACTGCTTCCATCGCCTCTTCCCGCACTTGCCGTAGCACTACAGTTTGCAATGAGTTGTTCGTCATTATCATCCCTATCATCATAATTATGTGTTAGTGTTACAACAGTATCTGTTTCTAACTTATGCTCATATTTCTGCACTATAATAGATACCAGAAAACACGTGAATGATTCGTCTTCTACACCAATACCATCTTCACAAAGAAGGGTTCTTCGTAACTTCATCTCAACCAATCACAATACATTAGCAGGATTGATTACCAATCTCCGAGCCATCTGACGCTTCAATACACAAATAATGTCACAAAACGCAACTTCAGAGGCACACTGCACCGTCCCTACTGGTCCCGACTGGCGTACCGGCAGGTCAGAGTGCAATGTGGCATGGTATACGCAGAGGCCTCTAAAGGACGACTGCAGAGTTTTCCAGATGCGGGAGTATCACTAGTGCAATAAGAGACCCTTACATTATTTCTCACACGATTTTGGTGTATTTGTGTTTGTTAGAGGTCAAGTACTTTCTGGTAAGAACTCCTCGACGTCGCCCACAGCACGAATCACTTTTCTTACTTAATACCTGCACACTTGAGCGTGGATACCGCCTAACACTACTTTCATGTTAGATTAAATACCAGCCCTGGTACAACGGAGCATCGCTCGCCCGTCCCTCGCCTGCTACCACGCCACGTTCCCTGCCCCCAGATCTGCTCTGGCAAGACATCGCCCGTCGCCACACACGGGCAGTCGACGCGCTCCGCGGACGAGGGCACAGTAGCTGTGACGTAACGGATGACGCATGGCGGCAACGACCCACCAGACCAGAGGCGGCCGTGGGGCAGTGACTGAACAATCGGCCTGCTGCAGCGCCTCCACGACGCAGCTGCCCCGAGGTGAGTGGCGTGCGATCTTCTGCGACTCCATCCGGCTTCGGCCATTTGTACTTCAGGCGATTTTGTACGACTGACGAAGGTTTTCGTGTACTATTAGGATCACAGTTTTGTTTCGTTTGTCTTGGGTAAGCAAGTGTGAGCTTTGAAACCTTAATAGTATATAAGGTTCCGTGTTCTGAACCTAGATGGGCCGTTTAGATCTGACTGACCACCGTGTCATCCTTTGCCAGTGGTGTCATTACATGCAGATAAAGAAGCATCGTGAATCTCTAACAGTGTCGGGACCCCCCTAATTGCCACCCCCGCCGCCCCCGCCATTCAGCCCTCACGCTATTCGTTTCTTTTGTCGGTCGACTCGACTGAATCGAGTTATCGAGTAGTTGTGCTATCCTATACGGCACACGCGACCTCGTCATCGTATTTTATACGTTTCTGTCTGGCACATAAATAGCTAGCACATACCTACGAGAAAAGTCGTGGCCATTCTAGTGATCTCGATACGTTATTCTGTCTCTCATTTGTTCGAGAAAAGTCCCGAATATTCTACTGTTTCCTTCTACAGAGAACCTTCGATACGTAGTGCTATAAATACGGACTACTCGCCGAATAGGAAGCTAGTTTACATTCAGAAGCAGAAATATTAATACTGAAGAATGAGTAAGTAAAAACTCCTATTTGTAGCAAGTGCAAATTTGAAGATTAGTTAAGAGTGAGTGTGATTAGTTGATTGTGAAATATTAATAATAAATGTTTAAATGTGTATCAGTTCCTAAGGGACCAAACTGCTCAGGTCCCTAGACTTACTCACAACTTATGCTAAGAACAACACACTCACGCATGCCCGAGGGAGGACTCGAACCTCCGGCGGGAGGAGCCGAGCAATCCGATACGGGGCGCCTCAAACCACGTGGCCATTCCGCGCGGCTTATTAATAATAGTAATTCATAGTAATTTCTCAGTAAAAATATTGTTACGAGACTCGTAACAATATTTTTACTAATAACGTAACAGTAGTTTAAAACGAGTTAGGTATGAGAAAGTATTGATGCGTATATCTCCGGTAATAGATTCGAGGAGATTCCTAAAAACTGCGATCATGATGATGATGCTATGACATAACGGAAAATAACTGTTTTTATTCCAACACTGGACCTTGTTACAACTGACATGAGAGAACGTTTTGATGAAGAAAATATTTATCATTTAAAATTCAAGATATTTTTGCCCTCACAACTACTGAAACATGACGGTACTGATCTGGCACATATATTGAATCAGTGCTTAACCGAACTACGATTCTTTGAAGAACAGTGACTCTTTGTAATTAAAAAGGGACTAATGTGAAAGATTCTTCAAATGGTTCAAATGGCTCTGACCACTATAGGACTTAACATCTGAGGTCATCAGTCCCCTAGAACTTAGAACTACTTAAACCTAACTAACCTAAGAACATCACACACATCCCTGCCCGAGGCGGGATTCGAATTTGCGGCCGTAGCGGTCGCGCGGTTCCAGATTGAAGCGCCTAGAGCCGCTCGGCCACTGCGGCCGGCGATTCTTCAATACAAGCAAATGAGAATAAACGCCCTTAATGATCGTGATTCTGTTATGCAAGCGTTTTCTGTTTTCCTAGATCTGACTATCCTACTTTGCACACGCTGTACAAAACGTTTGCTTGTCTACCTGCATCTTTTGCTACATTAGAAAGAAGTTTTTCAACACTGCGGCGTACAAAGACAAGGCTGAGGTCGACAGTGAAAGAGGATCGACTTAATGGCGTAGCTCTGTTGAACACTCGCCATGGCATTGATTATCCTATTGCCGTTGTAATTAACCCAGTTGCCAAGAAGAATAGGCGCATAGAATTCATCATTTAAGGAAGAGAACCACAATTGTAACATTTTTATATCATAAGATGGTATCGTATACGTGTATAATCAGTTTAAATAAAGCTTCCTTAATTTTTGCATGTGACTTGATTATTTTTTATTACGGCAAAAGTAAAGGTAGCTCAAGATATCCTCAGCGTCCCCTCCTTGAGGTTTTTCTGTATCCGCCACTGGTCCCAAGCGACTGGTAAGAAGCGTATGTGACTCCTGTATATAAGAAGGGCAAAAGAACAGACCTGCAAAGTTACAGACCAATACCCCTAACATCAGAATCCTTGAGCATATTCTCAGTTCGAACATAATAAATTTTCTTGAGGTCGATAAGCTTATGTCCATGAACAGCATGGTTTTCGAAAGCGTCGCTCATGTGAAACTCAGCTGGCCATTTTCTCACGTAATATACTGCGAACTATGGATGAAGGGCAACAGGCAGATTACATATTTTTATATTTCCGAAAGGCTATCGTCAGGAATGCCTCAGCGAAGTGTGATAGAACCGCAATTATTCTTTTCATACGTAAATGATTTGACAGACAGGGTGGGCACCAATCTGCTGCTGTTTGCTGACGATGCTGTGGTGTACGGTAAGGTGTCGAAGTTGGGTGGCTGTAGTAGGATACGAGATGACTTAGACAAGATTTCTACTTGGTGTGATGAATGGCGGCTAGCTCTAATTATAGAAAAATTTAGCATAAACAAACGCGTAATGGTCGGAGATCATACCGAGTAAGGTATCGTTGTGGTTAGCACACTGGACTCCCATTCGTGAGGACGACGGTTCAAACCCGCGTTCCGACCATTCTGATTTAAGTTTTCCGTGATTTCCCTAAACGCTTAAGGCAAGTACCAGGATGGTTCCTTTCATAGGACACGGCCTATTTCCTCTCCATCTTCCCTAATCCGAGCTTATGGTCCGTCTCTAACGATCTCGCTGTAGACGGGACGTTAAATACTAACCTCCTCCTTCAGACAGCATTAGTAGTGCCCTGCTTGACACAGTCACGTGGTCTAAATAACTGGGCGTCACGTTGCAAAGCGATATGAGCATGTGAGGATTGTGGGGGAGGGTGGTGGGGTGGTTAAGAGGAAGTCGAATTGTCGACTTCAGTTTATTGGGATAATTCTAGAAAAGTGTGGTTCACCTGTAAGGGAGACCGCATGCAGGACACTGGTGCGATCTGTCCTTGAGTACTGCTCGAGTGTTTGGAATCCGTGCCAGGTCTGATAGAAGGAAGATATCGCTGTTCTTGAGTACTGCTCGAGTGTTTGGAATCCGTGCCAGGTCTGATAGAAGGAAGATATCGAAGAACTTCAGAGGCGATCTGCTAGGTTTGTCACCGGTAGGTTCGATAAACACGGGAGTATTACGGAGATGCTTAAGGAACTCAAATGGGAATCCCTGGAGGGAAGACAACGTTCTTCTCTAGAAACAATTGAAACAAAACAGTCCTCGGTCACTATTTTTAACGAATTAACCGGGTTTCAACACTGCTAGAAGTGTGCTGGCCGAAGTGGCCGAGCGGTTCTAGACGCTTCAGTATGGAACCGCGCGACTGCAACGGTCGCAGGTTCGAATCATGCCTCGGGCATGGATGCGTGTGATGTCCTTAGGTTAGTTTTAAGCAGTTCTAAGTTCTAGGGGACTGATGACCTCAGATGTTTTAAGTCCCATAGTGCTCAGAGCCATTTGAACCATTTTTTGCTAGGAGTGTCTTCCTCAGAATTTAAATCAAAGAATGGTCTATAACATAGTCACAGAATTATGACTAAAAACGTATGATGCAGAGTATCTTACGGTAGTCTGTTTTACAACCTCCACCACGCAAGTAACGAGCAGCGCTTAGTGGCTCGCCATCACAGTTTCCTTTATCTTAAATAACTTTGTGACTAATGCCCTTTCAGCATATTCATTATTTTATAAATGACATATAAGTACTGCCAGTCTTTCACGATGATCCCGTACTTATACTCTGTATTATACGTTTTTAGTCATAATACTATGACCATGTTATAGTCCATTCTTTGATTTAAATTCTAAGGAAGACACTCCTAGCAGTGTTGAAACCCGGTTAATTCGTTGAAAAATAGTGACCGAGGGCTGTTTTCTTTCAATTGTAACTATTCACGGTCTCTGAACGTGCAGCCATGTACAAAATTTTGCCTCTCTAGAAACATTGCTGATAAGATTTAGAGAACCATCATTTGAAGCTGACTGCAGAGCTATTCTACCGCCGGCAAGATACATTTCGCATAAGGACCACGAAGATAAGATACGTAAAATTAGAGCTCATACGGAGGCATATAGATGACGTTTTTCTGTTGTTCTTTTAACGAGTGTAAGAGGAAAGCAATTGACTAGACGTGGTACGGGGTACCCTCTGCCATGCGCCGTGAGGTGGACTGTGGAGCATCGACGTGGATGTAGATGTATATGTAGACATGCGGTCGCTCACCGCTCGCCCATTCGTTGTCGGGTTTCTTGACCCTGGAACCGCTACAAATCGATCAAGTAGCTCCTCAGTTGGCCAAAGAAGGCTGAGTGCATCCCGTACCAGTCTTCCCACCGAAGAAAACTCCCTGACAGTGTCAGTTACGGAGGCGAACGAGTGTTATTAATGGTTCAAATGGCTCTGAGCACTATGGGACTTAACATCTGAGGTTATCAGTCCCCTAGAACAGAACTACTTAAACCTAACTAACCTAAGCACATCACACACAACCATGCCCTAGATAGGATTCGAACCTGCGACCGTAACGGTCGCGCGGTTCCAGACTGAAGCGCCTAGAACCGCTCGGCCGCACCGGCCGGCTGTTATTAATGGCAAGTACTTATATACAATCGATATAAAATACCTAAAAGTTTCAAAGGTTTAGTGTCTTCCTTCAAAGTACTTATGCGCGTTGTGTGTAACACGTTACCAGCGATTGTGAAAGTAGTAGGAAACCTTTAGCAGCCACAGTTGTGTTGATAGTTGTACCTCTCTATTCCGCTTAGAATCTCTAACAGGTGTGAAGCGAATGCTACGAAATCTTTCAAGTCAACCCGAAGTTACAACGACTTTTGTCCGGCAGAATAGTTGAGGGTACAGCTGTTCCCAGTCCCAAGTACCCGAACGTTGTCTTATAAGTTCTTAGCATAAGTGTGGGCTGTCGCCGGTTCTTTCTCAGAGATGGTCACAAGTATTGTTCCAAAAAATGAACAGTAACATAGTGTACCGACGGTTTGCTGCTGGGGAAGGACACGTGTTATGGGATAACACCACAGTGGTACGCGGGAACCAGCATAACTTCCACATTACTGGGTCTCTGACGAACATTCCATCGAAACTGTGACCAGTATTGGCACCATTCTTTTGATTTAGCTAATGACTCTTCCAGCGTAATGATGCGGTACAAGAAAGAGTTCCAGCTGAGTGCGAGCGGCGTGCTTCCTCCAGATGATGTGGAACTCATGGTGAAGAAGTTCTCTCGTGCCCAAACGTAACTTCAGAGTGTAAAGCACAGTCCTGTGGGCTCATCCTGTGTTTCTGACCAGCTCAGATGCCGTTTGGCGTCCATCACTGTCCAGCAACACGGGAGGAGCGGACACTTCCTCACTCATACGGTCACGGGCTGACAGACGACTATCTGTCATGTTTCGGGGTCCGTCGATGAAAACTTGTCACTGTTCTATAAGGCAGTGTAGATTCCTCGCAAGTCCCTTTAAGGTGTTAAAGACACTGTCGTGCTCTACAACCACTGGTGCATTCAATTTTTATCCAACTCCGTGGATCTCTTCTTTGTAAAACATCGTGACAGCACCGCTACACTAACCTTCACGTAACTGTACATGTGCGTGATGTAGGAAGGAAGTGCCAGTTTGCGCTGAGGTAAGGAAAGTGCGTATATCTAAGATAAGCCGCATTATTTTATTCCGTTGAGTTGCATCTCTACGGCACTGTTACCACTATGTTAAGTTCCAATCCTCGTATGTAATCCAACTGACAACATCATCTGACTGAAATAAGATGAGGTGTCAATAAATAGACTCTCACTAACGGGAAACTTTATATACATTTTAAATATGAAATTATGTAATTAACTATTTCCACTTCGATGCGTACTTTTCTAGTGAAATTTATTTTAATGATCCCTCTCATTCCATCATACATCAAAATATTTCCACCTATCAAACAATTGCTGTTCCCTTTCATTTATACGACCAATTCTTGAGTACTGCTCGAGCATTTGGGATTCCTATCAGGTCGGATTGAGCGAGGACATAGAAGCAATTCAGAGACGGGCTGCTAGATTTGTTACTGGTAGGTTTGATCATCACGCGAGTGTTACGGAAATGCTTCAGGAACTCGGGTGGGAGCCTCTAGAGGAAAGGAGGCATTCTTTTCGTGAATCGCTACTGAGGAAATTTAGAGAACCAGCATTTGAGGCTGGCTGCAGTACAATTTTACTGCCGCCAACTTATATTTCGCGGAAAGACCACAAAGATAAGATAAGAGAGATTAGGGGTCGTACAGGGGCATATAGGCAGTCATTTTTCCTTCGCTCTGTTTGGGAGTGGAACAGGGAGAGAAAATGCTAGTTGTGGTACGAGGCACCCTCCGCCACGCACCGTATGGTGTATTGCGGAGTATATCTGTAGATGTAGATTTAGCCGAGCGAGGTGGCGCAGTGTTTAGCATACTGTACTCACATTCGGCACGACGACGGTTCAAACCCGGATCCGGCGGCCAACCAAACCTAAATGGTTTTCCGTGATTTCCCTAAATCACGCCAGGCAAATGCCGGGATGGTTCCTTTAAAAGGGCACGGCCGACTTCCTTCCCCATCCTTGGCTAATCCGATGGGACCGACGCCCCTAAATCAACCAACCCTTTTGTTTTGCAAGTATACAAGTATGGATGCCGCAAAATAAATTCGTCTGCCAGAATAACAGTACGTTGTTGTTGTTGTGGTCTTCAGTCCTGAGACTGGTTTGATGCAGCTCTCCATGCTATTCTATCCTGTGCAAGCTTCTTCATCTCCCAGTACCCACTGCAACCTACATCCTTCTGAATCTGTTTAGTGTATTGATCTCTTGGTCTCTCTCTACGATTTTTACCCTCCACGCTGCCTTCCAATGCTAAATTTGTGATCCCTTGATGCCTCAAAACATGTCCTACAAACCGATCCCTTCTTCTAGTCAAGTTGTGCCACAAACTTCTCTTCTCTCCAATCCTATTCAATACCTCCTCATTAGTTACGTGATCTACCCACCTTATCTTCAGCATTCTTCTGTAGCACCACATCTCGAAAGCTTCTATTCTCTTCTTGGCCATACTGGTTATCGTCCATGTTTCACTTCCATACATGGCTACACTCCATACAAATACTTTCAGAAACGACTTCCTGACACTTAAATCTATACTCGATGTTAACAAATTTCTCTTCTTCAGAAACGATTTCTTTGCCATTGCCAGTCTACATTTTATATCCTCTCTACTTCGACCATCATCAGTTATTTTACTCTCTAAATAGCAAAACTCCTTTACTACTTTAAGTGTCTCATTTCCTAATCTAATCCCCTCAGCATCACCCGATTTAATTTGACTACATTCCATTATCCTCGTTTTGCTTTTGTTGATGTTCATCTTATATCCTCCTTTCAAGACACTGTCCATTCCGTTCAACTGCTCTTCCAAGTCCTTTGCTGTCTCTGACAGAATTACAATATCATCGGCGAACCTCAAAGTCTTTACTTCTTCTCCATGAATTTTAATACCTACTCCGAATTTTATTTTTGTTTCCTTTACTGCTTGCTCAATATACAGATTGAATAACATCGGGGAGAGGCTACAACCCTGTCTCACTCCTTTCCCAACCAATGCTTCCCTTTCATGCCCCTCGACTCTTATAACTGCCATCTGGTTTCTGTACAAATTGTAAATAGCCTTTCGCTCCCTGTATTTTACCCCTGCCACCTTCAGAATTTGAAAGAGAGTATTCCAGTTAACGTTGTCAAAAGCTTTCTTTAAGTCTACAAATGCTAGAAACGTAGGTTTGCCTTTTCTTAATCTTTCTTCTAAGATAAGTCGTAAAGTTAGTATTGCCTCACGTGTTCCAACATTGCTACGGAATCCAAACTGATCTTCCCCGAGGTCCGCTTCTACCAGTTTTTCCATTCGTCTGTAAAGAATTCGCGTTAGTATTTTGCAGCTGTGACTTATTAAACTGATAGTTCGGTAATTTTCACATCTGTCAACACCTGCTTTCTTTGGGATTGGAATTATTATATTCTTCTTGAAGTCTGTGGGTATTTCGCCTGTCTCATACATCTTGCTCACCAGATGGTAGAGTTTTGTCATGACTAGCTCTCCCAAGGCCATCAGTAGTTCTGATGGAATGTTGTCTACTCCCGGGGCCTTGTTTTGACTCAGGTATTTCAGTGCTCTGTCAAACTCTTCACGCAGTATCTTATCTCCCATTTCATCTTCATCTACATCCTCTTCCATTTCCATAATATTGTACTCAAGGACATCGCCCTTGTATAAACCCTCTATATACTCCTTCCACCTTTCTGCCTTCCCTTCTTTGCTTAGAACTGGGTTTCCATCTGAGCTCTTGATATTCATACAAGTGGTTCTCTTCTCTCCAAAGGTCTCTTTAATTTTCCTGTAGGCAGTATCTATCTTACCCCTAGTGAGACAGCCTCTACATCCTTACATTTGTTCTCTAGCCATCCCTGTTTAACCATTTTGCACTTCCTGTCAATCTCATTTTTGAGACGTTTGTATTCCTTTTTGCCTGCTTCATTTACTGCATTTTTATATTTTCTCCTTTCATCAATTAAATTCAATATTTCTTCTGTTACCCAAGGATTTCTATTAGCCCTCGTCTTTTTACCTACTTGATCCTCTGCTGCCTTCACTACTTCATCCCTCAAAGCTACCCATTCTTCTTCTACTGTATTTATTTCCCCCATTCCTGTCAGTTGTTCCCTTATGCACTCCCTGAAACTCTGTACAACCTGTGGTTTAGTCAGTTTATCCAGGTCCCATCTCCTTAAACTCCCGCCTTTTTGCAGTTTCTTCAGTTTCAATCTGCAGTTCATAACCAATAGATTGTGGTCAGAATCCACATCTGCCCCTGGAAATGTCTTACAATTTAAAACCTGATTCCTAAATCTCTGTCTTACCATTATATAATCTGATACCTTTTAGTATCTCCAGGATTCTTCCAGGTATACAACCTTCTTTCATGATTCTTGAACCAAGTGTTAGCTATGATTAAGTTATGCTCTGTGCAAAATTCTACAAGGCGGCTTCCTCTTTCATTTCTTCCCCCCAATCCATATTCAGCTACTATGTTTCCTTCTCTCCCTTTTCCTACTGACGAATTCCAGTCACCCATGACTATTAAATTTTCGTCTCCCTTCACTACCTGAATAATTTCTTTTATCTCGTCATACATTTCATCAATTTCTTCATCATCTGCAGAGCTAGTTGGCATATAAACTTGTTCTACTGTAGTAGGCATGGGCTTTGTGTCTATCTTGGCCACAATAATGCGTTCACTATGCTGTTTGTCGTAGCTAACCCGCACTCCTATTTTTTTTATTCATTATTAAACCTACTCCTGCATTACCCCTATTTGATTTTGTATTTATAACCCTGTAATCACCTGACCAAAAGTCTTGTTCCTCCTGCCACCGACCTTCACTAATTCCCACTATATCTAACTTTAACCTATCCATTTCCCTTTTTAAAATTTCTAACCTACCTGCCCGATTAAGGGATCTGACATTCCACGCTCCGATCCGTAGAATGCCAGTTTTCTTTCTCCTGATAACGACGTCCTCTTGAGTAGTCCCCGCCCGGAGATCCGAATGGGGGACTATTTTACCTCCGGAATATTTTACCCAAGAGGACGCCATCATCATTTAATCATACAGTAAAGCTGCATGTCCTCGGGAGAAATTACGGCTGTAGTTTCCCCTTGCTTTGAGCCGTTCGCAGTACCAGCACAGCAAGGCCGTTTTGGTACAGTACGTATGGTACACCAATCAGACTGAATGTGGTTTATGGCAGTTCTCAAAATCCCGCCTGAGAAACAACACACAAACAGTTAAAAATACGAAAATAAAGTGAAATTTGTCAAAGAGAGACATGATTCGAGACCGCCAGTGTTATGTTAGTTAATGGGGTTCATCGATCGAAAGAGACTGTGTATCAGTGCTGTTCAAAAAAATATTGTTCCTTGAACAATGAATACGGTTGGAAGTTCTCCATCGTGTTTACTATAACAGTTATTACACTTAGGTTTACAGTCTTCATTAGGTCTACATTCTTCATTTGATAAATCTGAATTTACATGAAGTCAGTGAAACTTGAATGTCTAAACGACCAGTCGCGGTGTGCCGAATTCAACTCGAAAAAAAAAAATTCATTTTCAGGAATTGTCTCTGCCGTCGGTATTTGTACGGATCTGTGAAGTATCGTGTAGCCTGCGCTTCTCTGAGAACTGCTGTCCCACTGGTTATTACTCGGCCGTTTGCTGTTTGGTTACGGCCTGCAACACATTTCGCAGAAGTGCCGCCAGCGCTTTGCTTTTCTGCTCCATAGCCCTTTTCTCTCTGCGATCAGTGTATTTCTAACCTTTTACTGACCACTCAGAAAAAAGATGGTCTTAATTTTACAGGGTTGCACTCATATGTAGAACGAGCACTAAAACGATGGCTACTTTTTGGTTCGCAAAGTAAGAGCGGTTTCATATTCAATCCACAGGCTCTAGAAGGGGTCATAGGAAAGGTAACAACGGCCTCATAAATTTGTTTTTCCATTGCGTTCATAGACAACAGAAATGCCGTGAACAGACGACGTACAATTCCGTCTCGCTTAAAAACAGGATAAACTGCATTATTGTGGGTAAAATATACGAGTAGCTCAGGTGAATAACTTCCCTCTTCAGTCACAAATAACGTTATTTTACATTATGCACGGCGTTTCTGTTGCTGTGAATCCATTGTCAGCATCACTTGTTATCAGCAGTGAACATTTCTTATCGGTTTATCCCAGCTGTGACCCTCACGTCCAACATGGAACCATTATCTCTGTCACAGGGCCAACAGCTGTACTCATCCCAGCCAGCTTCTATTTGCTATTTTCCATTTTATCTGCTGTCTTTACCCTATTATTTCTCGCTGTTTCCAAGACCAGTAACCTTCTTCTCCAGATCTGATAACTTCACCGTTGCTTCACTTTACCGTGAGTGGTGAGAAAGGTACTTGACGAATGTTACCAAAACTACCATTACACTAACACCTATGTTCATTACCATACCAATTATTATCATTATCATTATTATTATTATTATTATTATTGTTAGGAAACGATAAACAGGCGAATTTCAGTCTTTCTTAGGCTTCCTCTTATTCTCCCAATATTTCTTTATATTCTCCCCGAAGGCCTTCTTTCTTTCTTCGGCCCACTTTGGTCGGTATGGTTTTGGTTCTATCTCTGCAGTAAACTCTCACTTATAAATTTTACTTCTGAATGTATCTGTGTCTGATGTATTTGTTGCATCAATTTTTGCTTCTGTCAAATCCTTCTTAACTTCCGTTACTAAGGGTATCGATGCTATAAGTAATGTCACAACGTGCAATAGACGCTTAGTTAGTCTGTTTCCAGGTAATATGTCTATAAATTATTATTATTCTGTGTAACTCGTGAACTATGTACTCAACAATGTTAAGAGCTAGCACGTTCTCTGGTGATTCGTGCTTACGTGTAAGAGATGATATGGAGGTCGTAGTTCTGCCACGCAACGTAAACGAATAAGTAACCAAATAAAAGTACCGCATTATAAGAACATTTACCTCTATTCTCTTGCCTGTAAAAGCTAAATGTTTTGCTAAACTATATCTGATTCCAATGAAACCACTTAATTGATTAAAAATAATGGATGTAACAAGCAAATATATACAGCAACTTGTTACGCGACGAACATGGTAGCTAGAAACTTCTTAGATTATACAGATGCTTTTCTCTCTCTTGTTTCCCAAAGCCCTCATCGAACCTGTAAAATAACAGAGTACAGCTGTGAAATGCCTCACCTAATAACGGTACATCCCAATTAAACAAGAAAAATTTAACACTAAAAGAGGAGTTAAACAAGAGAAAGTATCTCATCAACTCTAATAATTTACAGAAGATTTATAATATGCCTTCAGCGGACTGGACTCGGGTGGTACGTGAATGACAATTGCGAGAAATAAATCCAACCGCCTGAGATTTGTCGACGACATTGTGCTCTTGCCGCATAGGCCAGATGAAACAGAAGGGAAGCTAAAACAAATCAGTGATGTGAGAAATCAAGTTGGCCTCCATATTACGAGTAACCTCGTGGTTTAGCAATACAGCATGTGCTTGGAAACCCAGTGATCGCAGCATCGAATCCCGACCAGTACACGGAGTCCGCCTCTGCTCTAACCTTTACCTCTGAACGATGTGACGAGTCGCCAGGAATGACACGTGGTTCAGACTCCACGTTAAACCGTAGCTCCTCTTCCCACGCTTGGGTAACTGGTATAGATTGGGGACACGGAAGTTGCTGAGCTTGCATCCAGTTGAAAGACGCACTCGTTCATGGAGCTACACGGGACTGTTATTATTAGTATATTACAAGCGAAAACACACACAACACTGGTGTCATATTCTACAATATTTAGTACTTATTTCAGAAACTGGTTTTCAGCTGTTACGCCATTATCAGATACAAAAATAAGTATATATTGCAGTGAAATTTTGTAGGATCAAAGGTTGTAAACTAGTGAATCTACAGACTATCTCAAATTCCAGAACTGAAAAATGTTGATGTTAGATTTAGCAAAAAACGAGAGGAATTATGTCAGTGTAAATGCGATCTCAGATTATTTAACTACGATAAAATATGTGACGTAACTAATGAACTATATCCAAATTTCAACATTGTTCATAGCACAAAATAAATTGAACAATAAACTTTGATGACATGTTCCAACGGCGCGGCTGACCAACCTAATCCTGTCTTTCACACGTCGTAAATTACAAACAGATGAGATACATTAGTGAGGTTAAGCAGTTAAGTAAAGCAACTGTGATTATATAAAGCAAATTTTTTTAACATTGAAAGAGATGATTTAGTAACTGAAATAAAGGAAAAATTGGACATGTGAGTAAGAGGGGCAACTTACAACATGGCTCGGAGGGGATTATGAGTAGTATCTGCAGTTAGAAGTGACTGGTCATTCATTTCCATTATTCCCACGTAGTCTGTCTTCCTTCCTTTACAGATGCGATGGAATACTTCATGTGGCACCTTGTAACTATGGCATTCTTTAAGCATGTGGTTTGCAAAAGTAGATTCTTCTTTTCTAAGTTTCCAACTCCTGTGATGTTCCTTTCAGCTAGTGCATATTGCCCTGCCAGACAGACCTACATAGATTTTGCCGTAATTACAAGTAATTTTAGACACTGCACTCTTTTCCAAAGCTGGAGTGCTGTCTTTACCATCGGGCAAAAAGTGTCCAACAGTCTTGCGCACACAAAATTATGTTTTTAATTTCCTGTCTACATACAGTAAGACCTTACCTAAATATGGAATGTGCACCGTTTATTTCTTCCTTCAGGCCGTAGTTCGAGGACAGCTTAAAGATGAGTACACCTGTCGTTTCTACTTTCTGTGAATTGTTGAGTCCAGCCAGATAGGAGAGTAGCCATTGTTTGATGCTATTCGTTTGGTTGCATCCTACAAAATTTCACTGCATCACATATTTATCATTGTACCTGCTGATGGCGTAGCTACCGAAAACCGGTTTATACATGTAGGACACTTTGTGTCATTTAGCATCAGTCAGCAACCAGTAATTGGTATCCATTCTAAGAATGGATGCAAACAGTATTGGAGCTAGAGATCTGTTACGAAGGGGGACATACCGGTATCAAAGACGAAAGATTTTCAGTTTGCGTACCTTAGCATATGGCTGTCACATTTGGTGTACATACATAAACATCAGTATAAATCAGTATGAACCAGAGTGCATTGCAACATAGTGTGTTCAGCAGATTGCTCAAAAAACTGTATACTCGCGAACTTGCGTGGGCCTACATTCAAGGGGCACACAATAGTAACGTTTATGAAACTAAAACAATTACTTTACTTCGAAAGAGAGTCAGAGAAGAGCTGTCTGTTCGAAGGTGATTTGCACACCTGTGGAATCAAAACTGCTGCTGGATAATATAAAATACCATGTCGTGGCATCCCGCGTCCTGTGACATGCTTCGACCGCCGTTGGTAAGATATTCACAAGACGATCGAGGAATTGCTGCTGAAGCCAATCCAACTCTTCGACTATGGCCTTCGGGGTCATCCAGTGTGTAAGAAGGGTTCCTGCAAAGGCGACCTGCAGATTTTAACTGGTGCAGCAAAAGATACGGCAGGTCATTCTATTCGGTTTATCACTTGCTGCTGAAGGAATATTTTCACAAGGTGGGCAAGGTGTCCTCGTGCATTATCGCCTTAAAAGATGAACCTAATTCCGCAATGTTGGCTGTAGGTCTGGGTAATAGGTTGCAGGATGCTGTAGCGATACCGCACAGGCCCGAAATGACCCAGGACAGAGCTGAGAGGCGTCGGGCATCCGGACGCTATACCAGCCCAAAAAGGCTACTGGTCAACTTTCCCGTTGAACCCGTGTGACTGCATGTGTGAGGCGTGCACTGGATCCTAGCTGCTTCCACACCACTTTTCAGCGACGATCATCAGGTGTCAAGCAAATCCTGCACTAGTCAGTGAACAGAATCTTAAGTTGCTGATCCAGGTTCCATACCAGGTGTCGCTTTGTTCATTTTCTTCACGCGGCAGAATTGTACCGAGAGAGGTGGTGCAGTGGTTAGCACACTGGGCTCGCATTCGGCAGGACGACGGTTCAAACCCGCGCCCGGCCATCCTGATTTAGTCTCAAAATGGCTCTGAGCACTATGGGACTTAACTTCCTTTTCGTTTTCCGGTAATACTTTCCCCTTCTAGAGTCAACCATTTTGTTGTCAATTTGGTCCTTCTGATATCAGATCTCCTCCTACCAATTTCCGCTCATTACCACCTAAGGACTTAACTTAGAACTACTTAAACCTAACTAACCTAAGGACATCACACACATCCATGCTCGAGGCAGGATTCGAACCTGCGACCGTAGCGGTTGCGCGGTTCCAGACTGTAGCGCCTAGAACCGCTCGGCCACTCTGGCCGGCGCTGATTAAGGTTTTCAGACATTTCCCTAAATCATTTCAAACAAATGCCAGGATGGTTCCTTAGAAAGGACACGGTCGACTTCCTTCCCCATCCTTCCCTAATCCGATAGGATCGACGACCTCGCTGTTGGTTCCCCTCCCCCAAATGAACGAACCAATCAGCAGCAGTATTGTACTTTTGTTCGAAACGGCAATGTAGTGGACGAACCGAACTGTTCTGTAGTGTTTGGCTCGTTACAGCCCTCCCAATTGCCTCCAAACTGGCAATATAAAGTTACTATAATTATTTATTACGTCCAATATCTCGAACGTAATGAATTACTATATAAGCATTTAACAGGGCGCATACGAATGCTTTCATTTGGCAACATGTCAATTAGTAAACAGTTCGGACTCTTGCTGCATTCTAGTCGGGGTGTTGCAAACCATGATTTGTCATCAGCTGGTATTGTTGACGTCGGGCAACCAATTTGAGCAGATCTACAGTGTTGTGTGTCTCAAGCTATCGGCTGAATTTTCGGGTGACTTCCCTAGCTGACAACTCTTGTTGTCTTAACGTGACAATGTGCTAAAGGCCTAAGTTTCAAACCATGCTTCGAGGCGTACACACGAGCTGCATTGTCATGTTCACGTCTGGAGACACAGCGCGAGTCACTGAACTGCACTCAAAATGGTTTACTTTCACTGCAGTTCAGCTGGATTTCCTTTAGTGAAAAAAGTATTGAGAAACAGGTTTCCGGTCACAAAACTAAAGCAATACATGTCATAACGAAGCTGTAAAATGTTTTCGAGTAGTTTATAGCACGTAGGGGCAGGGTCAAAGAAAACGAAACAAGAGGAAGCGATGAACTGGCCGAAACTCAATCACTGAGGTGGTAATGAGCGGAAATTGGTATGAGGAGATCTGATATCAGAAGGACCAAATTGACAACAAAATGGTTGACTCTAGAAGGGGAAAGTATTACCGGAAAACGAAAAGGAAGTAGATGGTAAGTCAGTTTGTAGTCATGTGGAGCACTATCATGGCCAACAACAGCGTGGGACAGTGACCGAGAAGCTCGGAGAGGCCTTTTCCCAGCAGTGGAGCGCTAATGGCTGGCAACAGAAATCACTACAGCGCCTCTCATGAGACAGGGAAGGTCAGTTTCACGCTAAGTCTAGTCAAACCACATCGCCGTAGTCCGTGTCAAAGGGCTCAGTATCAGCGTGTCAGCGATTTCAGACGGGACAGTCACGTGTCGCTCTATTATGGGTTTGTCATATTGTGATGTGCCGAATAAGGTGATAAAAATTAGAGAAATTTGTACGCAAGCTATCGTAGACTACATATGCCAGCCCGTGGACTGAAAATGATAATGTGACCAGCATCAAACGAAAAAAATTTACTTTTGAATGGGTAAAAGAAAAAAAAAAACACTATGTTACTGACCACAGGTATTTCAGCCAAGATTGATGTTTATTATTGAATGCTAGTTATCATGTCTAGGGCCATAGCAGTGAGATGTCGCGTAACTATACAGGGCGAAGAAAAATTCGCGCACTTCGACTTCGCAGCGTGATTCCTCACATGCTAGCAATACAAAAATATATCTCACAAAATTTCGCCCTGCCCATATTTCGGGCAGTAAATGGACGTTAAAGATTGGCAGTCTGACAACAGTGTAATCACAGGTGCGATAACACACTGTCAGCATGCAGCAGCTGTGCTCTGCAATTGGTGGACTGCCTTTTGGGTTATCTTGCACGAGGTCGACGGTTCGATTCTGGGTCGAGGCTTATTTGTTTCAGTTACCTAAATGGCCTCTGCCTAGTGCGGCATCAGGCGTCTTAATCGTCATGCAGCGATTACAGTGGGTCTTCTAGAAAACATTTACAGTTAGTTACTACGAAAACGGAAACAGAAGTACAATCGTTTTCAGTTGTCAGTTTTTAAAGAAGCCCTCTGCATGTCGTGGACGCGAATCGATTCGCACCACTGCATCTACCAGATTCCAAACTTGTTTCGTGTGTCCCCTCCCTCAATGGTCCCATCGGTTAATACCAGCTATAATTCTTGCCGTGTTCAAGTCCATTACATTTCGTTAGTGCCTTACGTCACCAGTAGGGCTAGCAACGTGCTTTGCAATAGTTTTGATGGGACCGTTGGGAGAGAGTACACAGAAAACAGGTTTGGAATACAGTAGATTCAGTGGCGCAAAACAATTCGCGTCCACGATGCGTGTTCATAGTACGCAATTGCAAATGTTTGTAGAAGAACCACTGTAATCGCTGTATGACGATTAAGACACCAGTTACTGTACCATGCAGACTACATTTACCTAATAAAAAACAAATACGCCTCAGCTCAGACTCTAACCCTCGACCTCCAGCATGCTAAACCTAAAACGCTATCCCCTGCACCAGCTGCACAGCACTGTCGTATATACTGACACAGGTAGTTAGCGTACGTGTGATTACAGTGTTGCCAGACTGCCAGTCTTTAATGTCCATTTACTGCCTGAAATACGCACAGGACGAAATTCTGTGAGAGACATTTTTGTATTGCCAGTATGAGGAATCGCTCTGCTAAGTCTGAATGCGAGAATTTTTCTTCACCATGTGTTTTGTGATGATACGATTCGCAGGTAATATTCATTACCTTCAACAATTAAGTGGTGTCGCTGGAGTCACATATAGTTTAGCAAGGCATTTTGATTTTTATAGGCGCAAGAATAAATGTAAATGTCCATTCAGTGCGGTATTGATGATTATATTTAGTTATGCATTTGTGTTACCAGGCAGAATTATGGTCTACAGGTACTCTACTACACCTTAGCAGTGCCGCAGGGGAGTGTCATAGGACCGTTGCTATTCAGAATATACATAAATGAGCCTGTGGATGACATCGGAAGTTCACTGAGGCTTTTTGCAGATGATGCTGTGGTGTATCGAGAGGTTGTAACAATGGAAAATTGTACTGAAATGGAGGAGGATCTGCAGCGAATTGACACATGCTGCAAGGAATGGCAACTGAATCTTAATGTAGACAAGTGTAATGTGCTGCGAATACAAAGAAAGATAGATCCCTTAGCATTTAGCTACAAAATAGCAGGTCAGCAACTGGAAGCAGTTAATTCCATAAATTATCTGGGAGTACGCATTAGGAGAGATTTAAAATGGAATGATCATATAAAGTTGATCGTCGGTGAGGCAGATGCCAGACTGAGATTCATTGGAAGAATCCTAAGGAAATGCAATCCGAAAACAAAGGAAGTAGGTTACAGTACGCTTGTTCGCTCACTACTTGAATACTGCTCAGCAGTGTGGGATCCGTACCAGATAGGGTTGATAGAAGAGATAGAGAAGATCCAACGGAGAGCAGCGCGCTTCGTTACAGGATCATTTAGTAATCGTGAAAGCGTTACGGAGATGATAGATAAACTCCAGTGGAAGACTCTGCAGGAGAGACGCTCAGTAGCTCGGTACGGGCTTTTGTTAAAGTTTCGAGAACATACCTTCACCGAAGAGTCAAGCAGTATATTGCTCCCTCCTACGTATATCTCGCGAAGAGACCATGAGGATAAAATCAGAGATATTAGAGCCCACACAAAAGCATACCGACAATCCTTCATTCCACGAACAATACGAGACTGGAATAGGAGGGAGAACCGATACAGGTACTCAAGGTACCCTCCGCACACACCGTCAGGTGGCTTGCGGAGTATGGATGTAGATATAGATTTAGATTCTGAGAGTGTTTGCTTTCTGTTAACATTGATAGGTGCATAATTTGTGAATGATACAGAATAATGATAATAATAATAACAATATATTCGTTATACTTCTCTATTTTGTAGTTCGTAATTTCAAAGTGATAATTACTTTTCCCTACATCTACATCTACATACATACTCCGCAATCCACCATACGGTGCGTGGCGGAGGGTACCTCGTACCACGACTAGTATCTTCTCTCCCTGTTCCACTCCCAAATAGAACGAAGGAAAAATGACTGCCTACATGCCTCTGTACGAGCCCTAATCTCTCTTATCTTATCTTTGTGGTCCTTACGCGAAATATAAGTTGGCGGCAGTAAAATTGTACTGCAGTCAGTCTCAAATGCTGGTTCTCTAAATTTCCTCAGTAGCGATTCACGAAAAGAATGCCTCCTTTCCTCCAGAGACTCCCACTAGAGTTCCTGAAGCATTTCCGTAACACTCGAGTGATGATCAGACCTACCGGTAACAAATCTAGCAGCCCGCCTGTGAATGGCTTCTATGTCCTCCCTCAATCCGACCTGATAGGGATCCCAAACGCTCGAGCAGTACTCAATAATAGGTCGTATTAGTGTTTTAAAAGCAGTCTCCTTTGCAGATGAACCGCATCTTCCCAAAATTCTACCAATGAACCGAAGACGACTATCCGCCTTCCCCACAACTGCCATTACATGCTTGTCCCACTTCATATCGCTTTGCAATGTTACGCCCAAATATTTAATCGACGTGACTGTGTCAAGCGCTACACTACTAATGGAGTATTCAAACATTGCAGGATTCTTTTTCCTATTCATCTGCATTAATTTACATTTATCTATATTTAGAATTAGTTGCCATTCTTTAGACCAATCACAAATCCTGTCCAAGTTCAAAAAATTGCTCTGAGCACTATGGGACTTAACATCTATGGTCATCAGTCCCCTAGAACTTAGAACTACTTAAACCTAACTAACCTAAGGACAGCACACAACACCCAGTCATCACGAGGCAGAGAAAAACCCCGACCCCTCAGGGAATCGAACCCGGGAACCCGGGCGTGGGAAGCGAGAACCCTAACGCACGACCACGAGCTGCGGACCCTGTCCAAGTCATCTTGTATGCTCCTACAGTTATTCAACGACGACACCTTCCCGTACACCACAGCATAATCAGCAAACAACCGCACATTGCTATCCACCCTATCCAAAGGATCATTTATGTAGATAGAAAAAAACAGCGGACCTACCACACTTCCATGGGGCACTCCAGATGATACCCTCACCTCCGATGCGCCCTCACCATCGAGGACAACGTACTGGGTTCTATTACTTAAGAAGATTACTACTTAAGAAGATGATTTTCATAAATAGTTCTGATGATTTTGCTCTGTTAGATTGTTTTGATAAATAATTTGTAACTTAGGGAGTTCAGACTGGCAGTCTGTATTATCAGATTTATTTCCTGTTTGTTTGGTTTTCTTAAGAGGCTTTGACGAGGCAAGGGTCAATGACAGGTAGTGTGCTAGTCGTAATAACCTTTTTACACATGAATTTTACGCGTATGAAAGTGTGAATCGTCGGCCGTGGTGACCGTGCGGCTCTAGGCGCTTAAGTCCGGAACCGCGAGACTGCTACGGTCGCAGGATCGAATCCTGCCTCGGGCATGGATGTGTGTGATGTCCATAGGTTAGTTAGGCTTAAGTAGCTCTAAGTTCTAGGGACTGATGACCTCAGATGTTAAATCCCATACTGCTCAGAGCCATTTTGAAAGTGTGAATCATTTACAGCTGGTACGTTTTTCCAGATATCCTTTGAATTTAAACTCGTTGAGGTCATTCTTTGTAGGCGCGATAGTCTTCAGGAACATTCGTGTCATTAGTGCATGGAAATACCATCGGAAGGGCAAGCTGAAGTGTTGTATTCAAGATGCAGGGACTAGGTGTAGCTGTCTCCCCATTCGCTGGTTGTTGCCATATACTGTGTGTAAACTTTTAGATGGCAGACCTCTCCCTCAGTTCTTAATCGGTAGAAGTCGGTAAACGTCGGAAGGCTTCGTTAGGCACGCAGTTTCTACTGCTGCCAACATTACGTAGCTGACTGTGTTGTACAAGGTAGCCATTGTCGTCTGCTTCGTTATTGTTTTGCGCTGTACTGTTCTGCGTATTTTATTGTGCAGTTGTGCTAAACATTATCAAAATGAGTGAAGAGCAGTTGCTGACCCATCTCGGCAGTCGCCAACAACCCCTACCGTAGGCCTTCGGTTAGAAGGAAACCAGTATTACGTAGCGATGCTCGCAAAATTATATTGTGCGTGATTGAATGCTGCGAAAGGGAAAGGGAGCAGAAAAAATTGCTTCAGCACATTTGCAAATCTTCAGTGAGAGCTGCTACATACACAGGACAAAGCATGCGTAGCATTGGAAGGTTCAAACAGTTTTCCAAGAATCATCCTGGCGTATCACCACAAACGCCTGGCAAGAAAAAGTGAGCTTCCATTTCAGATATTTTGTTCGCGATCACCCCTATTTCGTCCGAATTACCTTATATTTCATTTTTCCTTGCTACCGTATTGCTTTGTATGGAAACACCACTGGTTACTGTATTATTTCGAAACACATTCATATTACAGTACTTTGCAATCGGATGAATGGTTTGTGAGCGCATAGTATATATATATATATATATATATATATATATATATTAATGTACATGACGATTTCAGTTTCGTTTACGAACAACATTTAAACCGAGTTTTACTTCCAAGCCTTTCGTCTGATTTCGTGTAAGCATGACGCGCAATTTGTAGTGCCAGCACTGCAACTGATAGCCGTGCCTTGCTTGTCCCCCCCCCCCCCCCCCCCCCGCAACGGCTACACTCTCACAATTAACACACTGTACTGCCGCCGTTGTCAATGAGGCAACAAAGTCAAACCGTTATATGTTAAAATGAAAAGAATATTTATGAACGCCGCCTCAATACAGAATGACCTTTTCGATCCCTAGTTTTACGCCGTCGTCTTATCTCGGCACTTTACAGCGTTGGATTTCCGCGTGTGCGTTTGCTGGCAACATTTCAGACTGCCGTTCGCGTGCAAAACATTCTGTTGAAAGCAGTTACGAACTGACTTATTGCTGGTGTATGTGCCAAAGATGGACAGTACGCATATACCTGTACGGTGCTATCCAAAAGCAGAAAGCTGTGACACATTTCCAGTTTTTTTACGAGAACACGCTGAAAAGCAATGCCTCGGAACTTTTTATGTGAAAATTCTTAAATTTTTTAAATTAAACACACGTATTAACAGTCTACATCTTTATTCCTCACGCCTACATATCTGCAGCCCTCTGCCGCCAGAGGACTCAGAATTATATACGGCGGTGCGTTAACTACGTCGGCGCTGTAATCGAGTTTCGAATTCGACGAATTCGTCCACGCACGGAGCACCCCATCTTTCAGCACGACAACTCCAGGCCACAAACGAGCGCTGCGACATCTGCAACAGTCCGACGCCCTGCGCTCACTGTCATCGATAATTCTGGCTCCAGCCGATTTTCATGGTGCAAGCAGAAGTGAGGCTGTAGTTGCATCAACAAAGTCAAACATTTTGCAGTGATGGTATCAAAAACTGGTCTTTCTTTGGGAGCAAAGTGACTATGTTGAGAAATAAATACGTCGACATGGTTTATTTAAAAAGCTTTAAGAACTGTCACAAAAAATTCGGAGGCATTACTTTTTAGTACGTCCACGTACTTATTGAACTCCTGCTAGTTACTATGTGGTTGTTATGCATAACATTTTGATCTCTTAAGAACCAGATTTCCACTAGCTGCTATGCAATGCACACTCAAAGTGCGATACTCGACCAGAGTAATATGCACATAATGTCTGTTAAGGAAACCCAAAACGTCGGTTATAAGATAGCGTGTAACATAACTTGCTGGTTCTTTGTGAGTAATCTTTTGCGGAATAATTTGCGTCCATCTTCAAAAGTCTGCCAATTCAGGTTTCCCAACATTTCCGTGGTGCCCGCCGTTCTGCAAAAAATAGATCAAATGGCTCTGTGCACTATGGGACTTAACATATGGGGTCATCAGTCCCCTAGAACTTAGAACTACTTAAACCTAACTAACCTGAGGACATCACACGCATCCATGCCCGGGGCACGATTCGAACCTGCGACTGTAGCGGTCGCGCGTTTCCAGACTGAAGCGCCTAGAACCGCTCGGGCACTCCTGCCGGCAAAACTGTTTCACCCAGGCATTTGTATGAGTTGAATAATTGTAACTGTAAATAATGATGTGGTCTTTAGGAAGTCTCCTTTGTAAACACGAGTAACAAGTTTACCAGCAAACATTCCTTGGGCGCTTCTGGAAGTATCTGAGCTTCTGTGGACCGCTCTCGATCAAGATAACCCGTTACGTGATGTCTACCAAGAATTCCTCAACGGTGATTGTGTTTGTTTGGTACTCCATTTAATCGTACTTTTGTTGACATACGTTATCGTAGTACCGAATAATCGCGCTTTGCCGATCGACCACCGAGTCATCCACAGCGCATGGCGTCATTCGGATACAGTTTTTCAGAGACATGGGGTCAACAAACCGATTTCATGGCCATTGTTGGCTGCCCCGACCTTGGAGCTTCTGTTTCTCATTCAGATGGCTTTTCAGTTGGTATCCCGATGTTAAATGAACTTCTTTGCAGTCGTAACACGACGTAAAAATCCCTGGCAGTACTGGGAATCGAATTCGGGTAGTCCCCATATCCGTCAGACGTGCCGACAACTTAAGCTCCGGAAGTGGGCGATACCGGGCAAACGCTTCTTTGAAGTCAACAAATACAGCGTCACGCCTGAGTTTCTTGATCAGTGGCTTTGGTGATGGCGTCTGAGAAAAACGAGGCTTCCGTTTCGCGTGATCAGTGTTTTTGTTACCCATGCATGTAGGTCATTCTGTTCGAGTTACTTTTTTAGCTCAGAATTTGTAGTTAGATTTTACAACAGATGGACGTCAATCAGATTGGACGGTAGTTCCGTGGTTCATTTCTGCTACCCGTCTTCAAGACCAGTTGGACATGGGCTTTTCTCCAATCACAAGGCACAGTTTTTTGTTCAGGGGATCGGTAGTGTATTACGCTGATAATGAGATTCATATCGGCTACCGTCCAATCTGCTCGGTTTCAACGATCTTCGGAAATCCAGGAATATGGAATCTGTCAGCTGCCCTTCATCCACGGTCGCAGGATATCGTGCGAGATAAGGGAAAGTTGAGTTCACACGAGCGATGCTTCCTGAATCCGTATTGATTTGTGGGTAGAAGCCTTTCTCTCTCAAGGAAATTTGTTATTTTCTGAATCTTAGGAAGTCGCCTTTGTAAACACGAATAACAAGTGTCAAAAAATCCGCAGAAAATCGACATTGAGGATATTGGTCTGCGGTTTTTCGAATCAGTTCTTTTACCTTTCTTACGTAAGGGGGTCACTTGTGCTGATTTCCAGTCATTTGGGAGTTTCCGTTGGGCGTGAGATACGCGATAAATGTACGTTAAGCGTGCAACCAATGCCGAGGTGCGCTCCTATGATACCTGTATTATCGACGATCTGATATCCAGAGGAGGAAAATCGTATACGGATTTTTCCACTATCATCTCTGTCGTAACTATTTGCTGCACTTCATTTGGAAACAGTGTCTGCTTTTTTACTTCGTACTGAGCTCACTGTCAACAGACGTCTAACATCTTATAGAATTACCACTATTACTTGCAGCGTATAATCTATATTACTGTATAAAGACAAGTCGTTGGTTCACTTTGTTACCAAAAATCTCTAAAAGTTCATGAATGACTTACTTATCGTCTTTACACGATACTCTAGTAAACATTCGGCTGGGCACAGGCTACATGTTTTTAATATATACAAAGAGGAAATGTTCTTAGCAAAATCTCGAAAAGTTCTTGCGCATTTTACTTCAAATTTCTACACAATAACCCCGTAAACATTCAGACGGACTTTGGCTACATGTTTTTTTAACAAAAATGTACTGGTTTTTCCGTTAAAACCTGCTGCGAAAAAGAAAATGCTGTGTTGTGAAAATGTGCTGTTCGTTTTATTTCTCGTAGTTAGTTTTAACTACAATAGCACATATATTCTTTCTCCGTTGCTGGATTGGTTATGCTTCTTCCTTGCAGTCGGCATCAATAGAATACTGGGAAGACCTACTTAACGACATACCCGCTTATACTTATTACGTGAATCGTCTGAAACATTGTAATGATTCATGTTTGCGGATAAAAAGTAAGCGAGATGATGTCATTTAGGTGCTATCCTCACAGAGAGGAGTGGGGAGAGGAAATGGACGTACAGGAGGAGGAGGGGAGGTACGGATGGACAGTGAGAGGGGGGGGGAGGTAGAAGGAGAAAGCGAGATGATGTCATTTAGGTGCTATCCTCACAGAGAGGAGTGGGGAGAGGAAATGGACGTACAGGAGGAGGAGGTACGGATGGACAGTGTGAGGGGGGGGGGAGGTAGAAGGAGATGAATAGAGAGAGGGGTAGAAGGCGATTAGGACGTGTATCCAATTCCCATACACATTTAGCAATTGCTAAGCATTGCGCGTTCGCTAGGGCACAACATTTTCATCCTGCGTCTGCGAGAGAACACGACAGGCTAGTTGGAATGTTCTTTCTGTACCAGTGTCTTAGCGCCACATTCAAGGGAGCAGTGAACTGTAGCACCATCGCATAGTGTCCACATTACCCATCCTATACAAAAGACACGTCCCCCAGCAGGCGAGGGGAAGGATGACTGGTCCCACGACGAGGTCGCCAATAATTTCGGACCACATACTGAAGCTAAACCGGTACTGATGGTTCGCTGATTCCACACTTTAGGAATTTTGCGTAGCCCCTGGGCGGGCGTTGTGGAGACTGGCAACACCACCACTCGTGAAGGTAGCCTCTCCCGTGAACAGGATGAATGACAGAAATTGCAACACTGTGGTGGCCTCTGCTACGAATTAGCGACAGAACCGTCGCCACGGTGGTTAAGTCCGTAGATAAGAAGGCCTGAACTGGCTGTAAGTGACATGTATAGTAGCAGCTGTCTTGGAGAATGTTCCTCACGATCGCCTCGTTTATCCCATGCTGGCGGGGCACCTCACTGGTGCTGATACCAGGATCACTGTCAAAGGCCTTTTATTTCCACTTGCAAGTGGGACTACCTACGCTACGCTTGTCCGTCCTCTTTTGTAGTGCTGCTGCGCGGCCTGGTGTCCTTGCCAGGTAGGATTAACGGAGCACGTCGACAAAGTTCAAAGAAGAGCAGCACATTCTTTACTATCGAGGAATAAGGGAGAGAGAGAGTGCCACTGCCATGATAGAGGATTTGGGGGCAAATCAGTAAAACAAGGGCGTATTTCGTTGTGGCGGAATCTTCTTGTGATTCGTCCTTCGAATGCGAAAATATTTTGTTGATGACGACCTAGGGAGAAACGATCATAATAATAAAATAAGGGAGATCAGATCTCGCACGGAAAAGAACAGGCGTTCGTTACTTCCGCGCGCTGTTAGAGATTTGAGAAACATAGAATTATTTCGACGTTCGTTCAATGAACCCTCTGTCAGGCACTTAAGTGTGATTTGAAGAGTATCCATGAAGATGCAGATGTAGATCTAGATATGTACCTGTGACCCTTTTTGCTACATATTCTCTGTAGGATCGTTTCCAGTAGCTTTTTCTTATTTACTAAAATCACCATGTACACTTACATCAGTTCTCTCACTTAATGTTACAGCTTTTGTACACAGATAATCACAGTTTCTTAATGAATAGTTGTCATACCACCATGTCCTCTGCAGTAAGGAACTTCGATAGTAAAGTGAATAATGTGAAGTCAGCGGTGCGTTCCTGTGAGGTACGCTGTAGCCCAGATTCAGTAAATGGCCAAGAAAGCAGGATGTAAGGTGTTTCACAGTGGTTGTCACACTGGCCTCGCATTCGGCAGGTCGATGGTTCAAACCTTCGTCGGCCGACCCAGATTCAGGTTTTCCGTGATTTCCCTAAATCGCTTCAGGCAAATGCTGGGATAGTGCCTTTGAAGGGACACGGCCGATTTTGTTCCCCAAGCTTGACAAAATCCGCGTTTGTGCTCCGTCTCTAATGATCTCGATGTCGACGTGATGTTAAACCAAATCTTCTCTCCTTACAGTTTTATTAACATGTTTCCGTCGCTGGGACGTCGAGCGCAATGTGGTGGCTGTTACCGTCTCTCTCTCCGCACTCACAATACGGTGAGTCCCCCCTCCCAGAAGTAGATACATATGTCTGTATGTTAGGCGCGCCACAGGTGCCAAATATTCTTGTTACGGTCCGTTTACTGCATATCAGCATAACAACGTCTTCTGTTAGCGCAATAACTTTTCCGTCTACAGTCCCATTGTGTACTTAACGCTTCCTCGAACTACGTTACGAAATATGACTACGCTATCTTATCGTACATTTCACTGCCCACCTTAACAGCTTGCGTATTGTAGGCAACCATTTTCCGCCCAGTCTCAGCTGTAAGACAAGAGAACTCCAGTTTTCTTTTGTACAGAAGAGGGGCAGTTATTTTGCTACTGGACAAGACGGCCCTCATGCGTCGAACCGTGTGTGAATGAAGCACCATACATGTTTCATTAGCCAACTGAGTTTTCTTTGATTGACGTGCACGAGACGCAGTGTCAGCCTATCTCGTTTTGCTCTGTCGTTAGTGGTCAGGGCTGCGCAGAGGTCAGAAACGGAAAGAGCGAAGTCTGGCGGTTTCATGGCTGGTTACGTCATTCGCTGCCACAAGGTCGGGAGCTGATCACAGGTCTGTCTGTGTGTCCAGGGCCGCTTCCCGTCTCCCATGCCTCGGCTGTCACGCACATCCGCCGAACATTTACTGAGTGGACGAAGACTCCCCACTGTAGCACGGCACCATCCAAAACCTGATAGCAATGCAGTACGTACACACACGACGCCGTGGTAGGATATTTGTGACCGATCGGAGCCGCGTTGTAGCAGCTCGACGTCTTCTCTTCCGCCCATTTTTCTCGAAGTTCCAGGCTTCGTTGTGAAAAACTTCACGTTCGAAGTACTGCAATATCTGACCACTACTTTATCGCATCTTTCGGGCAGCCTATAGTTCCCTTGGCGGAAGAACTGGGCGTCTTTTGAGGACATCGATGAATCGATGAATTTTGCACTTGTCCCTGTTACCAGAAGTGCTGGTCAGCCAGGCCGTGTGCCACTGATCGAAAAAAGTGGTAGTCACAGGGAGCGAAGTCTATGGCCAAACGGCGGGTGTGGCAGAACTTCCCATTTCAACTTTTCCAACTGTGTTTTGACGGGTTTTGCGACATGGGGTCGAGCATAGTCATGATGAAAAATCACCTTTCAATGTCTGTCGCTGTAGTGTGGCGGTTTGTCTTTCAGTACTAGGCTCAGGCCCATCAAATGCTTTCGATAACGGTCTACTGTGACTGTTTGCGTCAGTTTCAGTGCCTTCGAAAACCTTCTCTCTCCCACCGGCATGACGATCTTAGGCTTCAAAATCACCATTCCTGAAAGGTTGAAACCATTGTCTGCACGCAATTTCACTAATAATTGCCTCACCGTAGGTCTTACCCAGCATTTTGTGGCCTCCTTCCGCTGATTTCTTCATGTTACACCAGAAAATTAAAACATCCCGCAAATGACGAGAAATGGGATCCTAAGCTGACATATTCAGTCGACAATAACTTAATGATGAAACCAGAAATCGACTAATATTACGATGAAGTTATGTTTAAAAATGCTTAAGCTCATTGTATGGCACTGGCGACTTGCCACCTGAATCACCACTTGCGGCTACTGCCGTCTACTGCAAATTTGTAGACCTAACACACGAAGGTGAACTATTTCTAGAGGCACCGAAACTTCTCATACATTTGCCAAATTTCAGCACTTGTAATTAAAATTGCAGAAACAGGAAGGATAGCAAAACGAAAACTTATTTCACGCGTACAATATAGTAGGAAGAATACACAGTTAAATTTGTCAGTAGTTCGCGAAATTTCCCACAGAGAGCTGCCAGCTTCGTCAGCAACAGTGTCTCTTAGCCGCCATGAGCGGTCAGTCCTCTTTCACCCCTGGGAACCAACTTTTTTTTTGTGGAAGACTTTAAGGAGAGAACCTTGGAGTTAGCGGGTGTCAAAGCAGATTATTTTGGAGAAATATGGACGATACGTCCACAGTGTGACCTTGCGGACAAGATATACTAATGGAATTTTTGCACCACCGTTCATAAGAACAAGTACGGAAATGTAGAAAGTCGGTTTCCTGAAATTCCTGAATGTTGTGGCTGGACGGAAGATTGATTGCTCTTAGGGGCATTCATTTAATCGAAATTCCAATCACAGCAGTACGTATTTTCAATTTCTCGAGTTCGCCGGCCGGGGTGGCCGAGCTGTTCTAGACGCTATAGTCTGAAACCGCGCGACCGCTACGGTCGCAGGTTCGAATCCTGTCTAAGGCATGGTTGTGTGTGATGTCCTTAGGTTAGTTAGGTTTAAGTAGTTCTAAGTTCTAGGGGACTGATGACCTCAGAAGTTAAGTCCCATACTGCTCAGAGCCATTTGAACCATTTGAATCTCTCGAGTTGTCATCGCCCGTCCCAGACAACGATCGTGCTTAAAACTCTTGCACACAGACATCACACTGACTCGGATTCTGTTATTTTGCCTAAAGAGCTGCCCACCTAGGGAACAGTGTTCACAGAAAATGGATATTCTAGTCAGCAGATTAACAGGGCGCTATCACTGAAATGCCAAAAACCAGGAAATGGATAGGGTGTAAAGCACGCCGGCAAAATCTCTTGCTCTTCTTCCATTTATTTGGAAAATTTCATTGGAGACTGCCATATTTCTCCGGAAATCTGACATTAAAATGGTTTTCATCTAAAATTACAGACATACTGGGATCAGTGAAGGACGATTTGCTATTGCGGTAGGCTGTAATTTACATCATACCTTGTCAATGTGTTGCCGTTCACATATGCTAGACCACACTCACCGAACATCAACGCCACACCCGCCTTCTGCAACCAATCGAGTCTGCTATGGTTGAGCGTTGTATCTCTACCGAACATTCAATGGAGTATGATAAAATAGTAGTTTTAGCTATAGCATCTTATGTATTATAGAACCCATCGAAAAACACATGGCGGAAAATCTGATTAAGTGTGACAGCGAGTACCAGCTCAGTAATGCTTAGAACCCAATAGTCTCCAAGATTTCTTCCAAACGAAGACGGCACAGTACACGGTGAGCGACAAGCCTGAAGACAGCTGATAACGTAAGTGCGTTGGCTCGAACTATCAGAAACGCAAGCAGATATGCTTAAAATATAAACGCTCGTCCCAGAAACCATGCAGGAGCAATTCACAAGCAAAACTGCACTCATCCACACGAGAGCCGTTTGAGTGACCACTCATTTACATGAAAGCTTTCCGAACAACGATGTTACGCTCAAGATACAGCCACCGAAAACAACAAAATATTGCCAACCTCTAGATATGTACCTCTTTAGGCATATAATTTATACTTGAGAAGGATAGTTGATATTATAAGATAACGAAAAACCGCAAGTAACACATTCGTTATTTCTTTTCATCATCTGACTTCTCGCTGTGCTATGGAGTCAGCTTCCTGCGCCGAAATTCGGGTCTGCTCATATTTTGCAATAAGCTTTGCAAAACCCAGAAAATGTTGTCAGTGTGGCGTTTGACACTGCACCGCCTGAATGGCTTCCGCTGTTCATATTGCTCTGTTCCACTTTGCTTTGCTCACTTCACTGAAATCTCACACCTGCACTTTTAATAGCTGTGCAGCAGTATCAGGTCAGTAGAGTCCATTCACCGAGAGCTACGACCGACCGCTACTTGTTCCAGTGAAAGCATTCAGTGTTCGCGCTACACGTAGGGGTGTCCAAAGTCCTTTGACCACGCTGTGGAGTTGTCCGACGGGTGACGTCACAGCAGTGCGTGCGACGCCCTTGAGAAACCCTGTACCATGAACTTGGGCTGCAATGTAATAAACCATAAAAAACCGACAGGTGGCCTAGCATATTCATACACAAGCGGTTTTAACGACAAAACTGGTTACAATAACGTTCAAGGACGACAAAAAACATACACTCATTTCAAGACTGGAAATGTTATACGACAGTTTGTTTTGATAGTTCAGAGTATAGGTTACTTTCACTAATACACTAGTATGAAGTTACACGGACTTACCAAAGGACAGATTGCGACATAAAATAAGAGTAACATCCAACGTAGCCGGCCGCGGTGGTCGAGCGGTTCTAGGCGCTTCAGTCCGGAACCGCGCGACTGCTACGGTCGCATGTTCGAATTCTGCCTCGGGCATGGATGTGTGTGATGTCCTTAGGCTAGTTAGGTTTAAGTAGTTCTAAGTTCTAGGGGACTGATGACCTCAGATGTTAAGTCCCATAGTGGTCAGAGCCATTTGAACCATTTTGAACCATCCAACGTAAACGAAACGAAAATTTAACACAGGGTACGCAGGGGTAGGAAAAATACTACTGGCAGCGCAACAAGAAATGATAAATCACCGTTGATACAAATTTTGGATATTCCCAGTTCAATCCACAACAATGACTATGTATCTAAACCAACAATAAAATGCTCTTTTGTATTTTCTGTAAGAGCTCTTTTGGAAAGCTGCACATAGAAAATTGAATATTTGAACAGGTCTCTAAGTACTGCCTACGCAGAACAGTATACAATAACCACATTTGGGTATTACAGCCATACCTGTAGTTACATGAGTTTTCAGACGTGTACATATAGGTGGTGCATAGTGACCTTGCATTATTTTCATTCAGATTTATAACAAAACGCTCTTCTCTCTCCTCCTTAATGCAGCGTGGATCCCACATTTGATTTTTAACTTTTTCCATTACATAAAAGCCACACTTGTTCCACTCCTCTTTAAGTTCTGCCATTTAGTATGTTCTGTTTTTTTTTTTTTTTTTTCTACAACATAACTTTGATTCTAGCCCAAAGTAATTCCTTGGTATTTAATTACCAATGGTACAGAGTGATCTGAAGACAAACTTCCTGTACATTCTTAGCCATTTCATCTACTGCTTATTCGTTGTGCGCTACTCTGTCTTTTGTAATGGTATCTGGTAGTTGTTTCTTCAACATACCGTCTTCAGAAGTGATATTTTTAGATTTAAGCAATTCTGATCCAGTTCACTTATTGGAATTCGCATTGGGAAGTTTTTCTTTTTCAGAAGAATTGCACAACACATTATCAGGGACAATACCTGTGTTTTTCTGAAACCGAGGAAGAACCTCTTGAAACCACTTCTCTATCGTATCATCCTAAGCTGTCGCCAGCACACCGGTCGGCAAAGATGTAGTGTGATGGATAGTAGGCGCTGGATCAAGCACACCTATCAGGAGAGAGGCCAGAGTTGCACCGCAAGCAAGATGCCGCCAAAACCCTCTCCACAGCAAGTATTGAGGCTGCCGCTGCTGACCGGAGGGTCTCACTGACTGACTAGCTCAGTCTCTGACGGACTAATTCTCTGTCACCCACATTCTAGTTTGGCGTCTGTCATTCATTAGCATAGCGGGACTTGTACTTTACCCATAGCGGTACTGAAGTTTGTAATAGGCAGAATATTATCTTGCAACAGGACTCTATGGCAGTTAAGTAAAATCTACGGTTCATGTAAATAAAGAACCGTATTAATCCACGTGTGAGTTTGTGTTGTAGAGAGGATACTGGCCACCCATAGCAACTTCCTCTGCTTTGATTCCTGCGATACAGGACTCTACAGAAAGTTCACAAGCAGCCACCGACGAAACCAGCTTTGTTCCCAGTGTGTGTGATAGTGAGGCCTTTTCCTATTTCCGGTAGATAATCCGGACAGAAATGCAAGTTTTGAAGATTTTATGTTGTTATCGACCTAGACGTTACTTTCGGTGTGCCCTGATTCCAACCATGTCCCCTCAAAATGCTAAATGCGGCTTGCTTCATCTATCAACAATTTAATGGATCGCAGATAAAGCCACCTCCATAAAATGGTGCGCCATACCTGACTATTAGCATGCCATCGTGTGCACACCGAACATATTTAAAATTCATTCTTTTATTTTTAACAATTTATAAAATTTTGTTCTCCGAAAACTGCCCAAATCTGGACCTTCATTCACGGCAGCGAGCACTTTGTCACCTGTTCATTCACGGCAGCTAACACCTTGTCAGTTGTTTACAGTTGGTTACGAAAAAGAATTTCATGTCCTCTTCTTCGCATCGCGCTCCTGTCGAACTCAGCAACACCTTCTAAAAGATGCTGTCGTGTTTTTTCTTTGTTGGGAAATTTCAGAATGAGCGTTCCCTTGTACTCACTTATCACACGATAGAATGAAAAACAACCAACACCTGCAGTTGCAACTGGTCGTGCGGTAGCGTTCTCGCTTCCCGCGCCCGGGTTCCCGGGTTCGATTCCCGGCGGGGTCAGCGATTTTCTCTGTCTCGTGATGACTGGGTGTTGTGTGATGTCCTTAGGTTAGTTAGGTTTTAGTAGTTCTAAGTTCTAGGGGACTGATGACCATATATGTTAAGTCCCATAGTGCTCAGAGCCATTTTTGCAGTTGCAACTGTTTTGAAAACAACGTCGGCTCAAATGGCTCTGAGAACTATGGGACTTAACATCTGAGGTCATCAGTCCCCTACAACTTAGAACTACTTAAACCTAACTAACGTAAGGACATCACACACATCCATGCCCGAGTCAGGATTCGAACCTGCGACCGTAGCGGTCGCGCGGTTCCAGACTGAAGAGCCTAGAACCGCTCGGCCACACCGGCCGACCAATGTCGGCCATTGACTCCTTTGGATACCACATTTTTTACTCATTAAGAGCGGGGCGACTCTCTGAACAACTTAATGGTTTCTTCTTTGATCGCTGGCATATCGACCCCGCTCGCTGTATACCTGAAGGATGACTTGATGAGTCTACTCGTCTGTGATACTAATGAAAAACATGCGATGCTACTGGATGGTCACAGAAACAACGAATGCTGAATGTGATTTCAAACACTGGTACTTACGCTAATCACCAACTGGTCTTTCAAACAGCTTGTGCAGACAGATTCTAAAATCACCGCCGTATAACAACACACGCTAACGAGCTTATATCTGCAACGTACGCTGCCACACTGAGTGAGCGCCAACTGTCTCGTCCACCCCTCGACGGCAGTTCTACGGCCACGCGCCTTGGTTTGTTTACAGGCTGTCTCTCGTTTCGGTGAACAAAGCGCAGGAAAACGTTGTGTTTCAGATGGGGTAATTCTTTCAAGCAGAGGTAAATACAGAAGTAAGTCACGGCATTGAAGAATATGTTTTTGGTCCTACTATATCGCTAGTTCTTTCTTCGCAGTACCGAAGTACATTTAAAAGTTGATCCTTCGAGTGGTTCTCGTGGTAAGATGCTCAGTTTTGTGTCCGAATCCCTGATACCACTGTTTTTCAGGCGATTTATATTCGAAGCAAATTTTTGACTGTTACTGATCGTCTGAGTTCACGTACTTACCTCGTGGGTTCTTTAGTTCCACCAGCGATAGTGTTGCCCACAGAGGAGTATGGTCAGTCTGCCACCAAGATTTGAACGCATGCTCGGAGTACACACAGTGCGCTAATAACTTGCGGTACGGTGGCAGTCTCGGCCCGTGTTCAGTGGCTCACCTGAGGATGACTGGCAGGTGCCCAGTCGAAATATCGTGATATATAATGAAAGACAGCCGGCTGAGAGTCCCATATCTTTCCGATTAATTGGCGTGCTGTCACTTTTGGAGACTTGAACAAGAGCTCCATGTGCAATTAATGCACATTCCACTTTACGAGGTGATCATACACTGAAGAGCCAAAGGAACTGGTACACCTGCCTAATCTCGTTAGGTCCACCGCGAGCATGCAGAAGTGCCGCAGCACGACGTGGCATGGACTCGACTTATGTCTGAAGTAGTGCTGGAGGGAACTGAGCCATGAATTCTGCAGGACTGTTCATAAATCCGTAACAGTACGAGGGGGTGGAGATCGCTTCTGAACAGCACGTTGTACGGCGTCTCAGATATGGTCAATAACGTTCATGACTGGGGGTTTGGTGGCCATCGGAAATGTTTAAACTCAGAAGCCACTCTGTAGCAATTCTGTGTATGTGTGGTTTCGCATTGTCCTGCTGGAATTGCCCAAGTCCGTCCGAATGCACAACTGACATGAATGGATGCAGGTGATCACATAGGATGCTTACGTACGTGTCACCTGTCAGAGTCATATCTAGACGTATCAAGAGTGAGATATCACTCCAACTGCAGACGGCCCACACCATTACAGAGCCTCCGCCAGCTTGAAAAATCCCCTCTTGGTATGAAGGGTCCATGGCTTCATGAAGTTGTTTCCATATCCCTACACGTCCATCCGCGCGATACAATTTGAAACGAGACTCGTCCGACCAGGCAACATGTGTCATCAACAGTCCAATGTCGGTGTCAATGGGTTCAAATGGTTCAAATGGCTCTGAGCACTATGGGACTTAACATCTTAGGTCATCAGTCCCCTAGAACTTAGAACTAACCTAAGAACATCACACACATCCATGCCCGAGGCAGGATTCGAACCTGCGACCGTAGCAGTCGCGCGGTTCCGGACTGAGCGCCTAGAACCGCGAGACCACCGCGGCTGGCAGGTGTCAATGGGCCCAGGCGGGGCATAAATCTTTGTGTTATGCAGTCATCAACGGTACACGAATGGGCCTTCGGCTCCGAAAGCCCATATCGATGATGTTTCGTTGAATGGTTCTTACGCTCAAACTTTTTGATGGTCCATAATTGAAATGTGCAGCAATTTGCAGAAGGGTTGGACTTCCGTCAAGTTGAACGATTCTCTTCAGTCATCGTTAGTCCCGTTCTTGTAGGATTTTTCCGACCGCACTGACGTCAGAGATTTTACCGTATTCCTGATGTTCACGGTGCACTCGTGAAATTTTCGTACGGGAAAATCCCCACTTCGTCGCTACCTCGGAGATGCTGTGTCCCACCGCTGGTGCGCCGACTATAACACCACTCAAATAAACCTTGATAACCCTCCTTTGTAGTAGCAGTAACCGGTCTAACAACTGCGCCAGACACTTGTCTTATAGAGCGCCGTATGCTGCCTGTTTACATATCGCTGTATTTGAATATGCGTGGTTATACCAGTTTCTTTGGCGCTTCAGTGTAATATAGCACGGCACTCTGCTACCGTAATAGGCATTGTTATATTAATTGCAGGTCAGTTACCGATTCATATTTTACAACCGTCACTTTTCGCAGGCTGTTTTTGTTTTCCACCTCGTAGGTTCCAGAATGGCGAGTTCCCTCTCTAATATCGCAGATGAACAAAAAACACGTGGTGTGAGCAAGATTACCTGAGAAGTGATCGTACATGCAAACACTACTTTATTACGTCATCCGTATTGGTCACAGGTACCACATACGAGTACTAGCTGAGGGTCCCGTACGCTCTGAAAAGATGGTATCGTGACAAAACTGTTGCGATTATGTATATTATGCAACACGGAATGACGACAGCGTCGGAATATCTGCAAACCAAACGCATTGCGCGTAGAGAGTTGGGAACTCCCAACAACAACGTCAACAGTGAAGTACATGAATTATTCCGTCAGACGTCTTCGAGAGATCATGCAAATTGCTATTAGATGCACTGCATCCGTAAATTCAGTCTCGTGGAAGACGAATGGTAATGCAGTTCAGTGGAACAACTTCAACTCTGAGACAAGGGAGACAGTATCTATGATTACAGACTGTATATGATTACAGACTGCGTATCCTGTCTTCACACCATCAGAACTGCAGAGTAGAATATTAAGTTTCAGGGGCCGATTGAATGAAGCGTGACATATTCTGACTGGTCGCCCGGAGAATCCCGCGTCCCGCCATCCTGATTTAGGTTGTCCGTGATTTCCCTAAATCACTTCAGGCATATGCCGGGATGGTTCCTTTGAAAGAGCCGACTTCCTTCCCCATCCTTCCGTAATCCGATAGGACCGATGACCTCGCTGTTTGGTCCCTTCCCCCAAATCAAGCAAACAACGAACTAACCGTCCGGAGAATGATTCTGAAATTTGGAAATAATGAGTTGGAACTAAGGGTGGACATGTTTTATGGAAAACTAACACGACATCCAGCTTTCCATTGGTGTGAAACATAGCATATCACTTTGCCTCGACGGAAAACTCAAATGTCAAGCACAACGAATCAAAAATGGACTATAAGACACAAAAAACGACGGAACACGAAGGAATTACTAAATTGGTAGATGTGATGTACGCGCACAGACAAACAAATGATTAGAATTTCAGAAGAATTTGATAATTCATTCAAGAGAAAGAGTTACACAAATTGAGCAAGTCAGTAACGCGTTAGTCCAACTCTGACCCTCCTCCAGGTCGGTATTCGGCTTGGCATTGATTAATAAAGTTGTTGGACGTCTTCTCGAGGGATATCGTGCCACATTGTGTTCTACTGCTGCATTAGATCGTCACACTTCCGAACTGGTTGGAGGGACCTGCCCATAATAATCCAAACGTTCTCAGTCGTGGACGGATTCGGCGACACTGCTGGCCAAGGTAGATGCTGGCAAGCACTAAGACAAGTAATAGAAATTCTCAGTATGTGCGGGAATTATCTTGCTGGAACGTAAGCCCAGCTGGGCCGCGCGGGATTAGCCGAGCGGTCTTAGGCGCTGCAGTCATGGACTGTGCGGCTGGTCCCGGCGGAGGTTCGAGTCCTCCCTCGGGCATGGGTGTGTGTGTGTTTGTCCTTAGGGTAATTTAGGTGAAGTAGTGTGTAAGCTTAGGGTCTGATGACCTTAGCAGTTAAGTCCCATAATATTTCACACACATTTGAACAAGCCCAGGTGGTTTTCCCATGAAGGATACTAAAACGGGGCATACAGTATAGTCGACGAACCGCTGTGCCGTGAGTATCCCGCGGATGACAACCAAATGGGTCCTGCTCTGAAATGAAATGATTCCCCAGACCACCACTCCTGGCTATCGAGGCCGTACGCCAGGCAACAGTCAGGTTGCTACCCCACCTCTGTCCAGGGCGTCTCCAGAAGTGTATTCGCTGGTCATCGCAGGTCAGTTCGATGCGGGACTGATCACTGGAGACAGTTCTTCTCCGATAAATGAGGTTACATGCCGAATCCGAGTGTGATCAATATTAGTCGGCGTGAATTCAGCCCCGTTTCTGTGAGCCACCTGCTAACGGTCCTTGTGGTGACTGAAGCACCAGTTGCACAGCGGATCGATGATGAATCCGTGGCCTTGAGTGCAACTGCTGGGTCGCCACGTTCTGTCGCCTCTCGAGGTCGACCACTTCCTTCCTGACGCTGCGTTCAGTCGAGGTCACCCAATCCAGCCAACATCGTCGAATTCTGGCATCACTCCTGTTCAAATGTCTAGTTATTCGGCGATTACTACCACCCACGTCTTTGAGTCCAATGACACACTCTCTCTCGGAAGCTGACTTCTGTGCATATTGTTCACGGCCCTGTCTGCGATGCGTAGTTACTGTACAACTGAGTACACGGATGAAATTCGCAAAGATTTCATCCTCTGGTATCGACACGTTCCCTGTTTACTACCACTGACAGCTGCATGGTGAAACTGCGCTGCAGCGTCACATGTTCGTCCATCGTCCGCCAAAGTTTACAGTTTTGCACCTTCCGTCGATGCCTGTGTGAAAATCGGGTTTGCGACCAGTCTGCGTAAGTGAAGTTTAGTAAGGCTCGTTTGAAAGTGTTGCGTTAACAATTATGACAGGAAAATTATTAGCTGCTAAAGACTCACCATGTACAATAAATCAGGAGGGCGACAGAAAATTGGTGTCTAGGAGGTGCAAAGATCAACTTTCTGTGAGATGTCTGTATTACACTTCACAAAAAGGACGTTTTCAAGGTTCAACAAATGTTCACAGGAATCTGCTAACCTGCTCCATGAACAACGGATAAGAAATGGGGCGCCATAGTGATAACAAAGCTTCGCACCATCAAGTTCGAAGGCGAACTTCTTGGGAGTTACAAACCGTGTGGGACGTTCAGCTAGGTATCCACTCTTAAGGAATGCTTATAGGAAAGTATTGGTGTAACGGGGTGGAATGTGATGGCGTACAACCGAATGCGAAACTGTCGTGGAGCTATCTTGAAAATGACTATCCTTTAAGGCGTAGCTGTATATAGTACAATTATATATGTTATACGCACGGTGAGAGCGAACATCTAAAGGCTGAATTTCGCACGGTGAAAGCGAACATCCAAAGACTGAATTTCAGGAGGGATAGCTGTCCTAAAGGAGTATGATTTTCATACGCAGGCCAGGAATCAAGCAAAAGTAAATAATTTTGATCAGCCATTGGCCAAAAGCAGTGCTTATACCATAGTTGTAGTTATCTTACGCTCATTTTCCCACTCTCGCTTGCTGTGACGTAAATATTTCCTATTCCCCTTTCAGGATTACGCATACGAAAAAGAATCGTAGTGGGTTGAGTACCTCCAATTTCTATCGGCACAATAACTAACTTACCAGCCAATTTACCATCCAGATTATCAATCAGCATAATTCTATACGAATGCGTTAAGGCACTGATGTTAGTTGATCTTGAAGGATCTCTCTTGGTACCTGTAATTTCCAGAGTTCCTTTCATGTGCATTTCCTCATGAAATCCCGATTGGTCGGCATTGTAAACAAATTCCTTACCGAAGGATAGGACAAATTTGTTTATCCGAACCACAAATTTTCGGACCGATTCCGCAGTTTGCTGTGCATCGTCGAGTTGACGCTATGTTTTTAGGAGAAAACTGCTTACGGCAGTCGACGTATTTTGCAGTTCTGTTTCAACTGAGGTACAACAAATGCTTAAGATTTTTTTTAAAAAAAAGAAAGTCTCATTATATAGTAAGACGAGCAGCGCTCTTGTATCATACTGGTGGTATTAGCTCGAGCAAACTGTTCACCAAACAACCCTTTACGTCTACGTGAATATCAGATGGTTCTTACTGTCAGTATATGCTGGTGATGTTAAGCATAATCTCTAAAGAGGAACCCAAAGAAAAATCTTGAATCACACGATATGAGCCGACAGAGTAAAAAAAGAGAAAAGCCTGAAATGAAACGATTTTATTTTTCAGCCTAAAGCGTCTGTTATGTTACATTTGAACAAACTTGTACTACGCGAAAATTTAGGATACAACGAACAAATTCCTTTCCGTCGAAGCAGTCGTTTGCATACCGATCGAGTGCTTCTTTGTGATCCAAATCGTCTCGTAATCATCCCATGGAAACAGTCATATATTGCTCACACACCTATGTCTGCTCGGGTACCATTACACCTGTTACACCTGTCACTCACAAGAGTTACTCTACACCTACACACCATAGGACACATTGCGATGTATAGCGGAGGGTACTTCTGGTACAACAGTCATTTTACCCATACCTGTTCCATCTGCGAATGGCGGGTGGGAGGAACGGCTATCCTGGGCACATATATAGTGAGTAACTTACTATTGCCACCAAGAATAACTCCGAAAGTATGACAGGAGCTGAAACGCTTGTGGGAAAAAAGTGGCATCGGACAACGGGGGCCATAATATGACGTTGGATTTTTGTTGCTAGGTGGGGTCGCGTCAGAGATATGACGGTCAACTTAGTTTTCTTAAATCGGCTGCTATACTTTGGTACTTATTTTCGGACAGCGGCTATCGCTTATTTTCTGACAGCGGCTATCGAGACGAATCCAATGATGTAACAGTAAGGTCTCTGAAGGTCAACGAACATCACAAACGTGGCATGAACGCCTGTGTACGGAACGTGTTCGACGAGTTGACCATGCGTACCAATGTAGTTCTGCAATTTTCTTATCATGGATGAGCGGTATTCATTATCATATCGGCACTTTTCGGAGTACATGCTCTGACAGTTCTCTCTTGCATATTTTCTGGTGTAGTTGGAACGTCTTTATAAACAATATCTTTTACGAATCCTCATAAGAAAAAATCCAGAGGCGTCAAGTCTGGCGAACGAGGCGGCCACGTCACATCTCCTCCGCGTCCGGTCCAACGATTTGGGAATATTCTCTGCAACGCATTTCTAGCCAGCAGCGTAAAATGTGCCGGCCATCCATCGTGTTGATAGCACATTCTGTTCCTTGTTCGTAAAGGTTTTTCTACTAATAGCAGACCTAATGTTTCTTGCAGGAATATGGTGTTGTTCCTACCATTAAGATCTCCTTGGATGAAATAAGAGCCTATAATTGTGTCCTCCAGAATCCCACACCATACATTCACCGACCACGGTTTTTGGCGTGCAGCTTGCCGCAACCATCATGGATTTTCAGTTGACCAATAATGCATGTTATGAAAATTAACATTTCCATGGTCCGTGAATGTAGCCTCCTCAGTAAATAAAATCAAATTAATAAATGTGTCATCCCTCTGAATCTGCAGTTTAGCCTATCGGCATAATTCAGCGCGACGCGTATAATCCGTACCAGTTAATTCTTGGTGGAGACTGGTATGGTAAGGATGGTATTACGGCGATGCAGAACACGAACAACACTACTTTGGCTCATGCCAGATTCCCCTTGCCATTTGACGCGAACTAACACTAACACAAGGATCTCGAACCACAGTGGCAAGAGTACACCAACCTCCGTTTCCTCGTTAGTAGCTTTCCTTTGGCGAATATGTTTCTGATGCGTTAAAGATCCAGTTGTTCTCAATTTATCGTACACATATTTAAATGTACGACGTGTAGGGTGAGTAGATTGAGGATATCTTTCAGTGTATAAGTCTCTAGCTCTCAATGAATTTCGTTGGCATTCTAAGTAACTGACAAGCCTAGCGACTTGTTCTTCGAAGGAATACATCATCCACATTCGCTTGATTCGACGATACTAGTCTTACGTTCCTATTAGTATTGTATTGCGAAACTGTCGAATGGTGTTTACATGTCAATGGCACGTTAGATGGATACGCCGTATTCGGCGAATATTTACTACCGGCATGATATAACAGAGAGAATTGTGAGAGCACATACTTCGATAGGCGCAGAAGTCATAACGAATACCACTCAATCCATGATAAGAAGATTTTAGCGCTGCATTGATACCAGTGGTATTCAGTTCGAGCACCTTCTGTAAATGGGCGTTCATGCCATCTTTGTGACGTTCGTTGACCTTCAAAGACCTTATTGTTACACATCGTTGGATTCGTCCTGATAGTTGCTATGAGAAAAGAAGTACCAAAATATAGCATCCGATTTAAAAAAAAAAGTTGATCTTCATATCTCTGACGCGACCCACGTAGCAATAAAAAACCGAAGTTATATTATGGCCCCCGTTGTCCCATGCAACTTTCGTCCCACAAACGTTTCAGCTACTATCATACTTTCGGAGTTATTCTAGGCGGCAATAGTCAGTGACTCACCCAGTATATACAGGGTGAGTCACCTAACGTTACCGCTGGATATATTTCGTAAAGCACATCAAATACTAACGAATCGATTCCACAGACGGAACGTGAGGAGAGGGGCTAGTGTAACTGGTTAATTCGAACCATAAAAAAATGCACGGAAGTATGTTTTTTAACACAAACCTACGTTTTTTTAAATGGAACGCCGTTAGTTTTGTTAGCACATCTGAACATATAAACAAATACGTAATCAGTGCCGTTTGTTGCATTGTAAAATTTTAATTACATCCGGAGATATTGTAACCTAAAGTTGACGCTTGAGTACCACTCCTACGCTGTTCGATCGTGTGTATCGGAGAGCATCGAATTACGTAGGGATCCAAAGGGAACGGTGATGGACCTTAGGTACACAAGAGACTGGAACAGCACATTACGTCCACAGGCTAACACCTTTTTATTGGTCTTTTTCACTGACGCACATGTACATTACCATGAGGGGTGAGGTACACGTACACACGTGGTTTCCGTTTTCAATTACGGAGTGGAATAGAGTGTGTCCCGACATGTCAGGCCAATAGATGTTCAATGTGGTGGCCATCATTTGCTGCACACAATTGCAATCTCTGGCGTAATGAATGTCGTTCACGCCGCAGTACATCTGGTGTAATGTCGCCGCAGGCTGCCACAATACGTTGTTTCATATCCTCTGGGGTTGTAGGCACATCACGGTACACATTCTCCTTTAACGTACCCCACAGAAAGAAGTCCAGAGGTGTAAGATCAGGAGAACGGGCTGGCCAATTTATGCGTCCTCCACGTCCTATGAAACGCCCGTCGAAAATGTACCCCACCCCTCATGGTAACGTACATGTGCGTCAGTAAAAAAGACCAATAAAAAGGTGTTAGCATGTGGCCGTAATGTGCTGTTCCAGTCTCTTCTGTACCTAAGGTTCATCACCGTTCCCTTTGGATCCCTACGTAATTCGGTGATCTCCGATACACACGATCGAACAGCGGAGGAGTGGTACTCAAGCGTCAACTTTAGGTTACAATATCTCCGGATGTAATTAACATATTACAATGCAACAAACGGCACTAATTACGTATTTTTTTATATGTTCAGATGTGCTAACAAAACTAACGGGGTTCCGTTTAAAAAAACGTAGGTTTGTGTTAAAAAACATACTTCCGTGCATTTTTTTATGGTTTGTATTAACCAATTACACTAGCCCTTCTCCTCACGTTCGGTCTGTGGAATCGATTCGTCAGTATTTGATGTGGTTTACGAAATATATCCAGCGGTAATGTTAGGTGACTCACTCTGTATATATATGGTGCCACATATCTGTAGACCTGCTGAATCCATGGTAAGTAGGTGTCTTTCAGACGTGAATCAACACGCTAGTAACCAGGAGGTCAAGACGTTTAGGGGATTTGCTGAACAGTGAGACTAGGCGCCCGCAGGCTCGACCGAACAACCGCTGTAGCCTAACTACAATATGGTACCCACACGGCGACGGGAAAATCGCAATTCCTCTCAGCACCTCCGTGGATTTCATCGAGATAGCTTGTTTGGTGGTGCTTCTACTACGAAGAAGAGCGAGAAAGCTGCTCAGATATCGTTACTAGGTGCGCTATGTAGACATACTGCAAGAGAAAGCTTACAATGAAACAGTTTGTTCTTAACCATAGACTTTCTCGTGCTGGTAGAACGGTCGAATGTTCTTTTGGGATTTTGGCTAAAAAACGGAGACTGCTTCATCAGCCTATCGATGTGGACGTCGGTTTCTCGGACTTAATAATAAAAGCCTGTTATATTCTACATAATACAGAAAGAAGAAATGACGGTGTATGAATTGAGGACGAGCCATGTGAATGCCTTTTGCAGCGCTGTGAGCCTATAGAAACAGTTGCTAATGCGCTCGATATGCAGATAAGGGATTTATTTATTTATTTATTTATTTATTGTTCCGTGGGACCACATTTGGGAGAAGTCTCCATGGTCATGGAACGAGTCAATACATGAAATTATAACACGATTGTAGAAACAGATAAAATGAAATATAAGAAACATATTCAGGCGACAAGTCGTTAGTTTAAATAAAGAAAATCAAGAATGTAACACTAGAATTTGCTTAATTTTTTAGCTCTTCCAGGAGCTCCTCGACAGAATAGAAGGAGTGAGCCATGAGGAAATTCTTCAGTTTAGACTTAAAAGTGTTTGGGCTACTGCTAAGATTTTTGAGTTCTTGTGGTAGCTTGTTGAAAATGGATGCAGCAGAATACTGCACTCCTTTCTGCACAAGAGTCAAGGAAGTGCATTCCACATGCAGATTTGATTTCTGCCTAGTATTAACTGAGTGAAAGCTGCTAACTCTTGGGAATAAGCTAATATTGCTAACAACAAACGACATTAAAGAAAATACATACTGTCAGGGCAATGTCAAAATTCCCAGACTATTGAATAGGGGTCGACAAGAGGTTTTCGAACTTACACCATACATAGCTCGAGCAGCCCGTTTTTGAGCCAAAAATACCCTTTTTGAATCAGAAGAATTACCCCAAAAAATAATACCATATGACATAAGCGTATGAAAATATGCGAAGTATACTACTTTTCGTGTTGAAATGTCACTTATTTCAGATACTGTTCTAATGGTAAATAAAGCGGCATTTAGTTTCTGAACAAGATCCTGAACATGGGCTTTCCACAACAGCTTACTATCTATCCGTACGCCTAGGAACTTGAACTGTTCCGTCTCGCTTATAACATGCCCATTCTGTCTGATTAAAATGTCAGTTCTTGTTGAATTGTGGGTTAGAAACTGTAAAAACTGAGTCTTACTGTGATTTAGCATCAAATTATTTTCCACAAGACACGAACTTATATCATGAACTACATTATTTGATAATGTTTCAGTATTACACACAAGATCCTTCACTACCAAGGTGGTGTCAGTAGCAAACAGAAATATTTTTGAATCACCTGTAATACTAGAAGGCATATCATTTACATAAATAAGAAACAGCAGTGGCCCCAGCACCGACCCTTGGGGAACGCCCCATTTAACAGTGCCCCATTGGGACTGAACATCATTACCACTCTCAATATTGCGGAGGATTACCTTCTGCTTTCTGTTCTTAAAGTAGGAGGCGAACCAATTGTAAGCTACTCCCCTTACTCCATAATGTTCCAACTTCTGCAGTAATATTTTGTGGTCAACACAGTCAAAAGCTTTCGTTAAATCAAAGAAAACATCTAACGTTCGCAACCTTTTATTTAATCCGTCCAAAACCTCACAGAGAAAAGAGACTATAGCATTTTCAGTTGTTAAGCCATTTGTAAAACCAAACTGTACATTTGACAGCAAATTATGTGAATTTAAATGCTGCAGTAACCTTGTATATACAACCCTCTCGATAACTTTAGCAAACACCGATGGCATAGAAATAGGTCTATAATTGTCAACATTATCCCTGTCTCCCTTTTTATAAAGTGGCTTCACTACCGAGTACTTTAATCGGTCAGGAAACCGACCACTCCTAAAGGAAAAGTTACAGATATGGCTAAGTACTGAGCTAACATACGTGGAACAATACTTCAGTATTCTGCTAGATACCCCGTCATATCCATGAGAGTTCTTGTCTTTAGAGATTTAATTATTAACTCAATCTCCCTCTTGTCAGTATCATGGAGGAGCATTTCAGGTAACAGTCTCGGAACACTTTTTTCTAAGAGCGCTATATGATTCCCTGTTGGGACTAGGTTTCTATTTAGTTCACCTGCTATATTCAGAAAGTGATTATTAAGTACTGTACATATATGCGACTTATCAGTAACACAGACATCCCCACTATGCACTGATTCTATATTCTCGACCTGTCTCTGCAGACCAGCCACTTCCTTTACGACTGACTTAGCTATTCTATCTGCATACCACATACTTTTTGCCTTCCTAATAACTTTTTTAAGCACCTTACAATACTGTTTGTAATGGGCTGCTGCATTTAGATTTTGACTGTTTCTAACGTTTTGATATAACTGCCACTTTGTTCTACAAGATATTCTTATCCCTTTAGTCAGCCACCCAGGCTGCCTGTTTGTGCTAGTATCCTGTTTTGAACGTTCTAACGGAAAGCAACTTTCAAAGAGCACGAGAAAAGTCTTGAGGAAAGCATTATATTTATCGTCTACTGTATCAGCACTATAAACATCTTGCCACTCTTGTTCCTTGATAAGGTTTACAAAAGTCTGTACAGCAACTGGATCAGCTTTCCTAAAAAGTTGGTAACTATATTTAACATGTGTTGCAGCACAAAAATCTTTTAGACTTAAAATTTGTGCATCATGATCTGAAAGGCCATTCACCTTTTTGCTAACAGAATGCCCTTCTAATAATGACGAATGAACAAAAATATTGTCTATGGTTGTTCTACTGTTCCCTTGCACTCTCGTTGGAAAGAATACGGTTTGCATAAGATTATATGAATTAAGGAGGTCTACCAGCATCCTTTTCCTTGCACAGTCACTTATACAATTAATATTGAAGTCACCACATATAACTAACTTTTTGTATTTCCTATAAAGTGAACCAAGAACCTCCTCTAGCTTTAGCAAAAATGTTGTGAAATCGGAGTCTGGGGATCTATAAATAACAACAGTAAGATTATTTTTCAAATGACCATGTGACTCCATAAGGACCAGTACCTGGGCAATATTAGAAAATATAAATAGCGGTAAGGGTAACGGCTACATGAATGAATAAAATTTGTGCTCTGTGAATGTCATCTGTGCCGCAACTCTCGTTATGAGTCTGTTGCTGGTGCACAGAACATGTCTGTCTGCAGCACAGTACGAGAGAGACTGAGAAACAGTGTCTGAACGTCGCTAGTATACGTGGGCCAGTGTCAGTGGGTGTTATTCATTCAACATCTGCTACCGTCGCGACGCAAGTCAACTAGGGCCTGTTGCGTCTTTTAAATCGCCGCTACTGTTTGAACGTAGATGCGCCTCATCATGTTACAGCCTCCAAGTTTCATTGTTGCGAAAAACAAGTAGCGCGACCGAAAATTGCGAATGAGCGCCTAGCCTTGAGGGCCCACCGAAAGCGCCGTACGAAATGCGGTGCGAAGCTGACTGGACTTAGGGTGACACGCTGGTTTCATCAGGAGAGGAGTTCGACACATGAACCAACAAGAATTTCACAAAAAAATCGTATTTTGTTTATTTGTGAATTCAGACTTGTATTTCGTGATCTATCAAATATTTCTTGGGCTTCGTACCGTTTGAGTTTAAAATCACTCCTGTGGTCGTTCTTCTACCTTCTGGAGATCAAATTTAAATTAGATTTCATCGTAATGTCTGGTTCTCGCTGCATGCGGCTTTTCTCTCCACTCATAGCCTTAAGGAAAATTTGCAATCTTCGCTATCATCTCCGAGTAGAAAAAGTTTCGAGACTACTGTCCGCTGGAAACCCACAAGGGAAGCATCAACAAAACCCGTAACAGAAGTCAATACCACAAAGATTGCCTCTTGTCTATATGACTTTGAAACCAAGCAAACATCTGATTTCTCTCTCCATCCACTGATCTGTTGTTGTTTAACCATCACTTTATCCATTTAAATGTAACCACAACGGTCGGTTATAAGAGCGGTACACATTTTGTTCTGAAAAATAAGCTGATCCATTACATTCCACTCTTTCCATTGCAGTATGTGTGTGTGTGTGTGTGTGTGTGTGTGTGTGTGTGTGTGTGAGGGGGAAGGGACTGAGTGAGTGTTTCGACTTCATGGGAACTCAACGGTGAGGTCATCAGCGCCCCTTGTCCATGTCTTTGTTGTTGTACTTCTCAAGAAGGAATGAAAAGTGTGGTTTTCTCTGCACTGCAGTAATTTGATACTATATCAATATACTTACTATAGTGAGTGTAGTTCAATATATGTATAATGCCTGTTCAGATGTATGGGAGGGCCTGATGCCCCTACTCTTGCCAGGATAAATAAATAAATAAATATATAGTATCTAAGCTCAGATGAAGCTGCAAAAACCAATAATTTGCAGAATCTGTTCCTATGTTACGAAGAAGTTGAGTTATTCATTTAGCGAGTCATCGTGCACATTATTATGAAGCTTGGCTAAGAGTGTCTATGAACTATTAACTCATCTTCTACAAAATTATGTAAATTATGTATAGCCTACCGGCTATAGGACGCGTATGGATTCATTGCAGATGGTAAGGACAGGTAGTGTTGTGAAGTAATTTTGACTACGTTTTGCGATGACTTGAGCAGCTAGCTCGGCAGCCCATACACAATGGGAATATTACAGAGGTTGTAGCTCCAAACTGGCCTGACCTTACCGACTACGCCAGTATACAGACAGGGATTAGTGATCACGAAGCCACACAGTCGATGGTTACTGAAGTTAATAAATCCGTCAACAAGGCTAGGTGAGTATTTTTGCTAGATAGACCAGATAATGAGTTATTAGCACCCCTCTTAGGAGACTGATCGACATCATTTAGTTCCCTTACGGTGGACGTAGAGGAATTACGGGCAAACTTTAAACGGACTGTAGATGGCATCCTGGGGAAGTATATGCGAAGTAAAACGATTAAGGACGGAAAAAAACCCAGCGTGGTTTAATAAAAAATTCGGAAACTGCTGAGAAAACAGAGGCTGCTGCATTCTCGGATCAAAAAAGAACGCGCAAATGACGACAGACAATTGTTAAAAGGATTGATGCGCGAAGCATGTAGCTACCACCGTCACATCTTAGCAAAAGATCTTGGCGAGAACCCGGGAAAATTCTGGTCCTATTTAAAGTCAAAGTATTCTGTCCAGGCCCTCATTCAGCACTCTCATGTGGTAATAGAGGATAGTAAATGGAAAGCCGAAGTTTTAAATACCGCATTTAAAAAATCGTTCATGCAGAAGGATCGTACAAACGTAAGACGTTCGACCGTCGTACAGAGGTATGGAGGACGTACTAATAGGCATCCCAGGCGCAGAGAAGCAACTGAAAGAGCTGAAAACAAATAAGTCCCCAAATTCGGATGGAATCCCAATTCGGTTTGACACAAGAGTACCCTAGGGCATTGGCTTCTCACTTAGCTTTCATTTATCGTCAATCTCTCCCAGCACATACTCCCAAATGATTGGAAAGAGCGCTGTGGCTCCTGTACAAACGAAGGGCAAAAGAACGGACCCGCAGAATTACAGACTAAATATATCTAACATTGGTTTGCTGCAGATTTCTTGAACATAGTTCCAATGCAGTAAATTTCTTTGAAACGGAGGAGCTTCTCACCATAAATCAGCGTGGATTTAGAAAGCACCGCCCGTGTGAAACGCAACATGCCCCACACGATATGCTGAGAACCATGGATGAAAGGCAATAGGGAGATTCCATTTTCCCATATTTTCGCAAAGCGTTAGACACTGTGCTCCGCTACAGACTATTAACGAAGGTACGAGCGTACGGAACTGGTTACCAGATATGTGAGTGGCTGGGGAACACTTCTTGGGCAGTAGAACCAATTACATTGCCCTCAACAGCAAGTGTTAATCAGAGAAGAGTGTATTGTCAGGAGGGCCTCAGCTAAGAATGGTAGAATCGCTGTTTTTTTTTTTTTAAATTTATAAATGATCTGGCGAACAGGGTGGGTAGCAAACTGCAACTGTTTGCTGATAACACTCTGGTATACGGGAAGATGTTGGTAATGACTAGGAGGATAGGAGATGACTTAGACTGACTTTCTAATTGGTGTGATGAACGGTAACCTGCTCCCACCAGGTCGGATTAAAGGAAGACATCGAAGCAGTTCAGAGGCGGGCCGCCAGATTTGTTACTGGAAGGTTCGACAAAAACGCGAGTATAACGATGTTTCGGGAACTCGAACGGGAATCCTTCACCTTACGACGACGTTCTTTACGCGCAATGCTGAGAAGATTTAGAGAATAAGCATCTGAAGCTGACTGCAGAACTATTCTCCTGCGGCTAATGTACAGTTTGCTTAAGGACCACGAAAATAAGAAAATTACGGCTCCTACGGAGGCATGAGGACAGTTATTTTTCCCTCGCTCTATTTGCGAGCGGTACAGGAAAGAAAATGACAAGTAAAGGTACAAGGTACCCCTCGCCACACATCGTACGTTGGCATGCGGAGTATATACGCAGATGCAATCATCCTTGCGCTATTTATATTACTGTAAAGCACACATTTATTCAAGATGAATACGAAATTTTGCCACAGGGCTGTAATAGTAGTTAAAGGAAACTGGTTCAGTGATTTGGTGTTATAGAACTTTGTTACAAGTTCCGTAATATGTACGGCAATGAATTGTGCACATTCATTGTCCCATCTGAATTTTTATGTATTACCTGGTAGAAATTGTAAAGAAAGACATTAGAAATTGTTGACTTAAATACGCAAATAGTGGTGTTTGATGATTATTTGTCTGTAGATTTAATTTGTGTTAGTGTATAGTCTACTAGGACTAAAGTGGTATATAACTCCGACTTGTGTTACTACAGTTCCAAGGACTTGGGTCGATTCTAGCACATCAGGTTAAAATTTCATGTTACACGACCATGAACAGCACAAATTTCTGCCATCAATACTTGGCCGTCGCTCCTCAACGGCTTATATAATTTGTAAGTGAGGATAGGTATTATTTTTTCTTTTGTTGGATAAATGAGCAGTATGTAACTTTGGAGGAGCAATAAAGCTGTTCTAATACGCATCTTGCCTAACGTTCTGTTCTGCTGTTATTTCCCTCTTCTTGCACACACACCGATATTATATCATTCTACGTGCGTTTATAGGACAGTCAACAGCAATGTGCAGACGCTCATTGCATATAGTTAGTGATACAGTAGAAGATCCATACAATTTATGGTAGGCGCTGCCCAGCTGCCCAAATGAAAAAAATTAAGAGCTAGCAAATTCAACGTTACCACCGCTTTCATAATCAGCCAGCGCACCCATACTCAAGTACGTAAACACGCTGTTAACTTTACTGCCTCATTCGAGTGTATGTTTTTCCAAGAACTAATCACTCAGAGAAAACAAAAATAAAAATGTCTGCGTGAATCTTCTTGTCTCGCGGTCGGCAGTAATTTATAGTGAACTGCCTATTCATATTCATACAGCGGTTTACATATACATGAGTACTCGTTTCTCGTGAATAATACATAACAGATATAGCGTGATTCCTACGGCAATCAATAAAAATTTTCATGCTGATCCAAATACATTGTTTCCGAGACTGTCACACCGTGCGGAATATGGCCGCGAGGTCGAACAGCGGGCAGTAGAAACCGGAGCTACTTTCGAGTGCGGCTTGGTCGCGTGGCTTGCTTATGTAGTTACTTGTACAAGGGAATACGCACTTCGTTATTTGCTGCACTTGTATTTCTCAGTAGAAGCCTTTCTTAATTAATTTACATGTTATGAATCATCAGTCTTTCTTTCTTTCTTTCACTGTGCCATGTCCCGCGCTAACACAGGGTCGGCATTGTTAGGAACGGATTTGGAAAGGTTAGTGGAAAGGGGTGGCCGGATGCCCTTCCTGCCGCCACCCCGTACCCCCCGGGACGGAATTAGTGTACCCCCAACTGTCTGCGTCTAGTGTAATTAATGGAATATTGCGAGCGTGTTCAGATGTCTGTGAGTCGTGTAACTGAGGCGGAACATGGGGACCAGCCCGGTATTCACCTAGCGGGATGTGGAAAACCACCTAAAAACCACATCTAGGCTGGCCGGCACACCGACCGACGACGGTAATCTGCCGGGCGGATTCGATCCGGGGCCGGTGCGCCTACCCTAGTCCAGGAAGCAGCGCATTAGCGCCCTCGGCCAACCTGGCGGGACATGTTATGAATTATCTGTATCCAGGGCATTTCATTATCGTATGATAACCCACAGTCAGCAGGTTCTTTGGGGCAAGGAAATATTGACGTGTATATAAGGTGTCACGAAAGAATTACCGAAGTCTATTCACTTGAAATCTGATGCTCAACAATAAATTAGAAAGTGCAGCAAATACATCTATACCTACATCTACAGCAATTCTCAGCAAGCCACCTGACGTGTGGTGGAGGATATTTCTGGTACCACTAACTGATTCAGGTATAGCGCTTAAGAAGACTGATTGTCGGTAAGCGTCTATATTACCTCCAATTTCTCGAATTTTCTCGTCGTGGTCATTTCGCGAGATGCATGTGGGAGGGAGTAATAGGTGCCCGACTCTTCCACAAAAGTGCCCTCTCGAAATTTCGACAGTAAATCTCTCCGTGATGCACAACTCCTCTCTTACAGCGTCTGCCACAGGAGGTTGGGGCATCTCCGTAACGCTCTCGCGCCAACCAAACGATCCCTTGGCGAAAAACACCGCTCTTCTTGGGATCTTCTCTACCCCTTCTCTCAGACTTACCCGGTAACGGTCCAAGATCGACGAACAGCACTCAAGAATCGGTCGAACAAGCGCCTTGTAAGCCACTTCTTCAGTGGACGAATTAAATTTCCGTACGATTCTTGCTTTGAATGCCAGTCAGGCATCGTCACTTACTGGTATTTGCTTTATGTGGCCATTCCACTTAATGTCCCTCAGGATAGATACTCCTACATATTTTACGGTGGTTACTGTTTCCAGCAGTTTGTCATGAATATGTTAGTTTTACAGTAGTGAATTTTCTGTTCCTAATTTTGGGTACCATGCTACATTTATTAACGTTCAACGTAAATTGCCAGAGCCTGCGCCATTCAACAATCCTCTGTAGGTCCATCTGCAAATCGTTACTTTCTTCTGGCGTTGCTACCGTATTACTGACAACGACATCTGCGAAGAGACGTAAAGGGCTTATCGACGAATTCCGTGTTTTTTAAAACAGGAACCCCCACATTTTATTACATATTCGTGTAGTACGTAAAGAAATAGGAATGTTTTAGTTGGACCACTTTTTTCGCTTTGTGATAGACGGCGCTGTATAGTCGCAAACATATGGCTCACAATTTTAGACGAACAGTTGGTAACAGGTAGGTTTTTTAAATTAAAATACAGAACGTAGGTACGTTTGGATATTTTATTTCGGTAGTTCCAATGTGATACACGTACCTTTGTGCACTTATCATTTCTGAGAATGCATGCTGTTACAGCGTGATTATCTGTAAATACCACATTAATGCAATAAGTGCTCAAAATGATGTCCGTCAACCTCAATGGATTTGGCAATACGTGTAACGACATTCCTCTCAACAGCTAATAGTTTGCCTTCCGTAATGTTCGCACATTCATTGACAATGAGCTGACGCTTTTTGTCAGGCGTTGTCGGTGGATCACGATAGCAAATATCTTTCAACTTTCCCCACAGAAAGAAATCCAGGGACGTCAGATCCGGTGAACGTGGGGGCCATGGTATGGTGCTTCGACGACCAATCCACCTGTCATGAAATATGCTATTCAGTACCGCTTCAATCACACGCGAGCTATGTACCAGACATCCTTCATGTTGGAAGTACATCGCCATTCTGTCATGCAGTGAAACATCTTGCAGTTATATCGGTAGAACATTACGTAGGAAATCAGCATACATTGCACCATTTAGATTACCATCGATAGAATGGGGGCCAATTATCCTTCCATAATGCCGCACCATACATTAAGCCGCCAAGGTCGCTGATGTTCCACTTGTCGCAGCCATCGTAGATTTTCCGTTGCCCAGTAGTACATATTATGCCGGTTTACGTTACCGCTGTTGGTGAATGACGCTTCGTCGCTAAATAGAACGCGTGCAAAAAAGTCTGTCATTGTCCCGTAATTTCTCTTGTGCCCAGTGGCAGAACTGTACACGACGTTCAAAGTCGTCGCCATGCAATTTCTGGGGCATAGAAGTATGGTACGGGTGGAATCGATGTTGATGTAGCATTCTCATCACCGACGTTTTTGAGATTCCCGATTCTCGCGCAATTTGTCTGCTACTGATGTGCGGATTAGCCGTGACAGCAGCTAAAACACCTACTTGGGCATCATCATTTGTTGCAGGTCGTGATTGACGTTTCACATGTGGCTGAAAACTTCCTGTTTCCTTAAATAACGTAACTATCCGGTGAAAGGTCCAGACACTTGGATGATGTCGTCCAGGATACCGAGCAGCATACGAGTACATAGCACACACCCGTTCGGCAATAGCCATACATCAACACGATATCGACCTTTTCCGCAATTGGTAAACGGTCTATTTTAAGACGGTGGAATGTTATCTGACACCACGTACTTATACGTTTGTGACTATTACAGCGCCATCTGTCACAAAGCGAAAAAAGTGGTATAACTAAAACATTCGTATTTCTTTACGTACTACACGAATATGTAATAAAAAACGGTGATTCCTATTTTAAAAAACGCAGTTGATATCCGTTTGACCTATGGCAGTGCCATCTAGCGTGGCAACCATAGCGCCTTCTCGTTTCCCCCTTCAAGCTAGACGAGTTTCGTTGTTTGTAGTTTTTTCGTTTAACGCTTACTTCGTCAGATATTTGGCCCTGTCACTATCAATGGATCAACCTGTACACATTGTAAACAGTATCGGTCCTATCATACTTCCTTAGGATACTCTCGAAGTTAGCTTTACATCTGTCGATTTCGTTCCGTTAAGAACAACGTGTTTGGTTCTCTCTGCAATAATGTATTGAATCCCGTTGCAAATCTGTTCCGATACTCGGTATGCTCGTATTTTTCGTTTCACTTATCGGCAGTGCGAGACAGTGTCAAATGCCTTCCTAATGTCGAGGAATATGGCATCAACTTGAGCGCCGATGAATACAGCGGTGTGGAATTCGCGGAGGAAAAGAGCGAGGTGAGTTTCGCAATATCCCATGTTGATTTTTGTAGATGAAGTTTTCGTTGCCCAAAACCTTCATAATATATGATCATAAGACATGTTCCATAGTTCTACAACAGATCCCTCCTGCGACCCTTTTGATCCAGTCGCTAGGTACCCATTGTTGTTGCAGTGACCCGCAATAAACTGCTGGTAGAAGGGAAACAAGTTCTTTCATATAATATCTATAGAACCTTACAGGTACCTCATCTGGTCCTGATGCTTTTCCACTCCAAAGCGATTACAATTGTTTTTCTATACCGCGATCACTTATCTCAATATCTGCAATTTAGTAATACTGGCATACATGCAAATGTCCGACGTGTTACTCGACAACACAGCATTACGTAGAATAAGTTTTTGTCAAAAGTGAAACAGTGGTTCACATTCTAGCAATGCTTAGGGGACAATACTCTTGGAAGCGAAGCGAATTTACGCGATGTGGTTGGAAGCGGTACGCAAAAAGCAATTAGTTTTCTCGTTCATATAGCGTAGTCTCTTCTCCTGGTAGACTGTACCATTCAAGGTTTTATATATTTTAGACTCGGATTGTGAGCGACCCATTAAACGATATACAGGATATGCATTAAACATTACTTCACCATATGTCAGGTGAGGTGCATGTCTGTTGATTCCTAGTTCCTCCTCTCCATCCTTCCCTACGGAAGAACGTTCTACTGTGTACCGTTTATAAAAGTTCTGCTATCGCTGTGCCGTGAAGGGAGAAAAAGCAAATGCAGGTCCGATGAAGAGCGCATGACGTGGAAGGAACGATACAAAACGGAAGTCCACTTGCAGAAGATACAGGCTATAGGTACTATGTGAAGTGGCGACCATAAGTAAATGGTACAATTCATAGTAATTGAAACTCCCATATTCCACACAAGCTTCATTCAGATCTTTCAACATGTTATTCACTGTCCGCTCATTTTCTGCCACTAATACCATGTCTTAGAATGTATATTTGCTGATGACACAGTATTAGTGGCAGAAAGTGAGCGAACAGTGAATAACATGCTGAAAGATCAGAATGAAGCTTGTGTGGAATATGGGATGCAAATAAACACAGCAAAAACAAAGAGTATGGTCATCGGTACAAGCCGCAGACTGTCCAATATTAAAATAGGACAATCTACCATTAGCATTAAAATATCTTGGAAGCACACTAACTGAAGACCTGAGATGTCACCAGGAGGTGAAAACTCGATTTGCCATAGCGAAGGAGGCATTCAACAGAAAGAGGAGACTCTTATGTGGCAAATTAGATAAAGGTCTAAGGAAAAGGCTTGGCAAATGTTTTGTCTGGAGTGTGGCACTATATGGGGCAGAAACATGGACGCTGAGACGAGAGGATGAATAAAGGTTAGAAGCATTTGAGAGGTGGATGTGGAGGAGAATGGAGATAATAAGCTGGATGGAAAGAGTGAGTATTGAAAGAGTATTGGAAAGGGTTGGTGAGAGAAGGTGTCTGCTGAAGGTTGTAAGAGAAAGGAAAAAGAACTGGTTGGGACATTCATTGAGAAGGGAGTGCTTGCTAGCAAATGCTTTGGAAGGATTGGTTTGCGGGAGAAGACTGACAGGAACAAAAAGATACAAGATGATAATCAAGGGAAGAGGAAATTATGCAGACCTGACGATGATGGCAGAAGACCGGACAGCCTGGAGAACCACCATGTGAAAACCTGCCTTTTGGCAGAACACTGATGATGATGAAATTTATGCAATGTAACCCAGCCCAGACGTTTTCCAAAGGAGTTCAACATGTCCACCAAATTCTTTTTAAACTACTACCACTCAAATCGTGAACAATATAGTCATCTGTTGTCCCATTTATTGCACTCATCTTACAGTGTTATGTTATAAGCGAACAAACACGTATGTGTAATCTGCTATGAGGCTAAAATATAGTTTGTCAATTTGTGAGGGTTTTCTTTCCATGTCGTGCTAAGATTCCAGAACGGGAATAACGTCATCTGCACCAAAGGAGCGAGAGGTATGTTTCACCAGATATGTACCAGATGCTCCTCACTCCCTGTCAGCAAGTTGTACCGACGCGAAACAATTTACTCCCTTTATAACAGCAGTTTGACGAAGAGAATAGTGCAGTTCATTCCCGTTTCGAAGAAGGTTCATAGGACGGATGCAGACGATTAGAGGCCAGGCCATTATCACTATCAACATCTATTGCAGAATAGTGAAATATATGTTTTACACTCATGCATTATGACGTTTTTGGAGAACGAAAATCTCTTCAATAAAACCAGAATTGGTTGCTCAAACACAGATGTTTCGAAAACAACCAAACTTGCTGTGTTGATCCGAGAGACCCAGAACGCCTTAGACAATGGCGTGCAGATTGATTCTGTATTATTTGATTCTACGACGGCATTCGATGTAGTTCTGAACGGCGCTTAATGAACAAAAGACGATCTTATCGAGTCTGCATTAATTACTTACTAGAAGACATAACTGAACATGTTCTTCTCAATGGGACGAGTTTGACGGACGGCAAGACAATTTTGGGAGTACGTTAAAGGAAGGTTATAGGGGTGCTATTGTTTACAAACGATCGTTTGCGGACGATACTGTATAGCAAGGTTTGAACGGCAGAGGTCTGCAGGAAAACCCAGAAAGGATCAATTATTGGTGCAGGGATCCCTGCTAAAAGTAGCTGATAGCTCATAAGTAATGGTACTGTTCGGTTGTACCATTGTTGATAAATCCGTAGAAAGAGTAAATACCGTAAAATACCCAACGATAACAGCCAGTAGCTACAAAAAATGATTACATAAAACTAAAGGAGATGCCCTGCTGAAATTCATTGGAAGAATCTTAAGGAAATGTAATTTGTACACAAGAGACGTGGCTCACAAAACACTGGCTAGACCGATTCTTGAGTATGGTTGATCAGTCTGGGAGCCTTACTAGGCCGGATGAGTAGAAGAGATGGAGAAGAGCCAATGAAGAGCGGCGTGTTTCATCACAGGATGTTCTAGTAAGCGCGAAAGCGTTGCCGAAGTGCTCAGCAAACTTCAATGGCAGGCGCTACAAGACGGGCGTTGTGCGTCACGGAGATATTGACTTTGCTTCGGCTCTGTTCCAGATGCGGCCCTGGGGCGCGGTGCCGTCGCTGTCGGCGTGGTGCTGGTGCCTGGCTGCGGTGCTGCAGCTGCATGCGCCACTGTGCGACGGTCTGCGGGCCCTGGCGCTGTTCCACTACCACGGCTACAGCCACTGGGTGATGTTCCGGCCACTGCTGCTGGAGCTGGCCCGCCGCGGCCACCACGTGACCGTGCTCTCTCACTTCCCCCAGGACAACGCACCGCCTACCTACGAGGACCGCAGCCTCAAGGCCGCCGTGCCTCCCATCGTCAATACCTTCTCTTTCGACTTCGCGATGAGCTCCAGCATGATTAAATTCATCTGGTTCGAGATGCAGTCCTTTTGCAGGCCCAACTTCGAGCATCCGGTCACCAAAGAGCTGATCAAAAACAAGGAAAAGTTCGACGTCATCCTTCTCGAGGTAAAGAACGTCTTCCGTCCTGGTTCGATGGAGCTCTCCCGTCGGTCTATCCAATGCTTAGCTGTTTCAGCCTTCACCATTTGAAAATGCTCGCTCTAGTCAAGCGTCTATAATTTTTACCCTCGCCTTCATTATCAGACCAATTATTCCTTGATGCTTCAGGATGTGTCCTATCAACCGATCTCTTCTTTGGCTAAATTTTTACTATAAATTCTTAACTCTTCCATTCGATTCAGTACTTCTTCATAACTTATTCCATCTACGAAATTAATATTCAGCATTCTCCTGCAGCACCACGTTTCAAACGCATCTGTCTCATCTCGCCCACGTGTCACTGGTGTACAAGGCAACATACCTACAAACTGCTGCAGGTGTTCGGGCCGGACTGCTTCGCAGCCTTCCACCACCACCTGGGGGGAGTCCCAGTGGTGGGGATGACGAGCAGTGTGATGCTGCCCTGGGGAAACTCCCGCGTGGGCAACCCCGACAACCCGGCCTACATACCCAACTACTTCATGCCCTTCAGCTCGCGCATGACCTTCTGGGAGCGCCTCGCCAACACGGTGTCCACCTTTGCCACGAGCGTCGGCTTTGACCTCTTGGTTCCAGGATCAGTGGACGAACTGAACAGGTATGAAACGAACGCTTATGGCTCCTCTTGCTGACAATGCTCTCCAAACGTGAAGAATAGAACCACGACTTATTACAAATGATGCAGCTCCATGCACTGTAAATGTAGTGCAGAAAACTCGCATGATATTGAAAACAATTGAAATTTTTTGAATCGATTTTTTATAGTTATCAATCTGTCAAGTGGATTTGTGGTTTCCTCTTTCTTTTCCTATCGTTTGCTTGCATTTTCATAGCTGTGTAACAGTTACAAATGACGCCTACCTGCATTGAATATTCTAGTGGTTAACTACCTTTGTTAATATTCTCCTCTAGTGATCCTTCCAGTTAACTATTCCTCCAACCCATAGCAGATGTTGCACTGACCTGCCCCTTTTTCTAGTAGGGCTCTTCCATATTCTTTTCTGACCTATACTGTCTGGTATGTCTTCATTTCGTAATTCAGTTTTCCACTTAATTTTACATTCTTATGTATCACTTCATTTAAAATTCTTTCAGTGAAGGTATTTTACCAAAACCAATGGCCTTCCTACAGTGTTAATACCGGTTCCCCATCAGGTCATAGACGTTAAGCGCTGTTGGGCTTGACTATCGCAAGGATAGGTTACCGTCCGGTCTGCCGAGTGCTGTTTGGAAGCGGGGTGTACTCAGCCCTTGTGGGGCCAACTGGGCAGCTACTGGACTGAGAAGTAGCGGCTCCGGTCACGAAAGCTGACAACGGCCGGGAGAGCGGTCTGCTGACCACGTGCCCATCAATATCCGCATCCAGTGACGCCTAGCAGCCGAGGATGACACGGCGGTCGGTCGGTACCGTTGGTCCTTCCGAGGCCTGTTAGGACGGAATATTTTGTTTATGAAAGCACTGGTCGGCTGTGCCCTTCTATTTCTGATATCTTTCTGGAGACAATTCTTTCACTTCGTCTACCACGGTTTTGTTTCTACACTGGTATTATGCAGGACATCATACTCTTCATCACATTGGCTTTTTTTCATCGTTAATCCATTTACCGTGCTAGGTGTGTTGTCCGCTCCTTTCAACAGCTCCCCTCTGTTTCCTTTACGTTCGGCGCGGAGGACTGCTGTGTACGCGAACTTCAGCACTGGTTCTGTTCAAAATGTGCGAATTCCCAATGAACCAAACTGAGCCGGCCGGTGTGGCCGAGCGGTTCTAGGTGCTACAATCTGGAACCGCGCGACCGCTACGGTCGCAGGTTCGAATCCTGCCTCGGGCATGGATGTGTGTGATGTCCTTAGGCTAGTTAGGTTTAAGTAGTTTTAAGTTCTAGCGGACTGATGATCTCAGAAGTTAAGTCGCATAGTGCTCAGAGCCACTTGAACCATTTTGAACCAAACTGCTAAGGTCATTGGTCCCTAGACTTACACCCTACTTAAACTAACTTATGCTAAGAGCAACACACAGACTCATTCCCGAGGGATGACTCGAACCTCTGGCAGGAGGGACCGCGCAATCCGTGAGATGGCGCCTCAAACCGCGCGGCCACTCCGCGCGGCCAGTGGTTCTGTTCCCCTGCCCTTTTACTCCTGTTCCGAAATCTTCTTTAACTTAGTTTATCGCATGTTCAATGTACAAGTTGTTAAGCAGTTGTGATAACCTTCAACCTTGCCTTCCACATCTCTTAACATGATCTTTCTTGATCTTCAGTTTCTACTATTAACGCACGTCCTCTGTAGGTGTTTGTATAATTTAGCACCAGTTTTCAAGGAAATGTTAACCTTCTATTCACCCTACATAGTGAAAGACGTTCTCTACACCAATAACGGTGGAAGATATGTAGAATTTTATAGTCTTTCCTCCATCACCAACAGAAATGTCAGAATCGTCTCCCTGATATTCACCCTAAAACCTAGCTAATATTCGTCCAAAAAATCTTTGTAAGTAAAGCGCTGTAAATCTAATTTGTAGAACGCTCATTCTAATCATAACCAACTTATATTATCACGTCAACTTTCTGTGAATGAGTGATTGTTTTAATATGGGTATTCAATCCGTTGACCATACAGTCATCTTCTGTACACACATTTACATAAAATACGTACTGAGGATAACAAGATTAATGTCAAGGTACCGAGAAGGTCATGCAGTGATGTTCCTGGCAGTAAACTTATAGTTATAAGTAGCATGTGTAATATTAAAAACATGTCAGTCAGAATTTTTACAAAATGTTTTCGTTAAGTGTGTTTGCATTATTTGGTAGGTGGAAACGATGCAACTCCCTTTGTTGGATTCTTAATTAACTCTTCTTACTGAACTGTTATTTCACAGCACAATATTAGTGCAATGCTTTACAATAACCTGAGTATATTTTAATAGGAAACTAGCATACTTTACGCCAGAGCGTGATCGGAATACAAAGTAGATGCTGAAAGGAGAAATCTGTCGAGTTTTAACTGTTTCGGAACGTTCTTTGAATATAAAACATAAATTACTAAAGTTAATCCAAAACTTTTAGTGTTATAACACAAGCAGGAAAGCGTATTATGCCCATTAGCAATCGTTTGTTCTTTTAAAGACTTGATTAACTCTGGGCAAGTTACACTCTAAGGTTGATACACCTCTACACAGTATTTCTTGGTACGTGGCATCTGCATTTTATCTGTTTTCTCCGACACGATAGGGCTCCTATCCACTGCATCTAGTTGCCGTTACATTCCATCTAAATTTCGTACACCGACTGAATTTCTCACACCGTCTCTTAACGGACAAAGAAATGCATTTCTGAAACTGCCCAGCAGTACATGATGGGCTCGTTCACAGTAAATAAATTATACTAGACAAAGTAAATCGACCTCCCATTGGCTGTCCTCATGATTTAGTAACAGCTGCATCAAAATAAAATAGTAATGCAAGTAAATAACTGACTCTCGTAGTTAGCTGCTAAAATGAGCGATCCACTCAAAAATCGTCTCTCAGTAATTTAAAATAATACCGAACTCTGCTTCAGGCGGTTTTTATTTCTATACACATGAAGAAGTATTCGAAAGAAATCTAATACATAGAAGAAAAACCAACCAACCAATAATAAAAGTACTGTGCAGTGCAGACTTAGCAAACTGTTGAATGTCTGCAGCATTAGTTAATTCTGATAGCTGTATTAATAAATGCTCTACAGTGAACTACAACTATTTCCTTCATTGCTGCGTTGTATTATGCAACTTACACACACTGTATCACTAAAATATTGAGTGTTGTGTTGTACAGAACTGTCCTACCTCCTGGACTATCGAAAACTGACGTACACGTGATAAACTTCTTCATTAATTTGATTAGATTTCTTGAAGTTTTGCAGTTCGCATTTTACAACAAGAGAGCAAGTTGCACGTTTGTACAGTTAATTTTATATGTCACTTTTGTTACTTGACTAGAAGAGATTATCGCCCCACTGTAAAATTCATTTTCATTTCAGGGAGTATTTTGGGAACGAAGTACCAAAGACGCTAGATCTGGTGAAGAACCTCAGCCTTTTGCTGGTGAACAGCCACTTTAGCATCAACTTTCCTCGACCGCTGGTGCCGAATGTCGTAGAGGTCGGCGGCATACACGTTCCGACAACTGCGAAACCACTTCCAAAAGTGAGTCTGTACCTCATAACTAAATTACAGCTGAGATCCACTGACGGCAGCTATGACTGGATGGATGTATTAAATTCCGTTTTACACGGAAAACAGAGTTATATTTCTGAATTTGCTGATATTCTACAATGTTTATATAGAAAAAATTCATATTTAAATTAACATACACATCAATATGTCCTGAGTCTTACTTACTTTGCTTTTTGTCATTATTATTTCTTGTTTCTTCACCCAAGGGAACTTTTATCACCGACTGAACCAATCCACTGAAATGTTTTGAAGTCCACGTAAGCAGATTAAATCAAACAGTCGGTTAGTTAAAGCTAGCCCTAAAGTCCGCACTTACTGTGTCTGCAAAATTATGTCATTGTACGATATGAAATCATTCGGAAGCCTGAGGAACTAGCTTTTCATAAAATGGAACACAAATTTAGGAACTTATTACTTGTTTGAACGCCTAAAACAGAATATAAATACACCGACGGAAATGGTCCCTAACACGAAGAATGAGCGAGATAAGCGACAGTTGGTAAGCGTGTTCTGCATCTGAAAGTTGACGTCTAATCACATTTCGCGCCAGTCGTATAAGAGAGGCGCTAGAAGCGCCACTATGACGACGCAAATCAGGCTTGTTTTAAATACGCGCTGTAACGGTTGTGAGTGTGTAGCTTTTATGTTGTCAAGTTGCGCAATGGATTGATCCAACAAGTACCGTTTGACTCCTGCAAGAAACAATTTCCACCTCACACTACTGCAGAAGTCAGACAGACGCTCCTAATGTACCAACAAGAAGTGCTTGAAAAACATTCAGTAACAAATATCTTCTGGAGTCGTCCGCTGTAGGGAAAAGACACAAAAATATCCCATATTCTTACATAACTAGTTGAATACTTGGGTACTGGAGTATTGCTAGTTAGTGTAAGAAAAATATTAAACGAACGAAAAATATTATTTATTGCAAAGAAATTGTGAGAAATCAAGTGAAGCTTTTTCTTATAAATTAATAATATTCCGGGTACTTTTTGGAACAGTAGATTGCCTCTTATGGATAGGAATGCTATTATTTTAAAAAGTAGGGAAAGGTTCTTTTCTCCCCTTTCTTTAAGAATGTTATTTACTCGGCAGAATGGCCGAGAGACGCGCCTACACAACGTGAATAGCTTTTTAGGTACGGTCAAGGCTGTCGCGTGAGAAATGTAATGGAGTGTACTGTTATGGAGGACAGATGAGGTTCGCATACGCTGTAGCGCACAATAACGTGAGCTGCGACGACTGCTGCCCGCGTCGCTCGCTGCTGACAAATAGCACAACTATCTCTTTCTATTTGGATTCACCTTCACCAATCAAACTCTCCCTATGCCTTGATGAAGTCAAGGACTCCTATCCGCCCCTAGTCTAACTATTGGTGTGGTGCACCAGTCAGGTAACCAGTCCACCGGGATGGCACCCAATATTTGATCGCAGGCGTTTAACTAGTACTCTGTCCGTGTTCACACTGCACAATATGTGTGGCAGCCAACACAGTGAACAATGCTTAATCACGAGGGACTCAATATAAAGTATCACTCCGATTTGCTAACGACAGAGGTGCTCTCCCAGTGAAGTACTGAGGAGAGACTTTGTTCTTCACTTTTTGCGTACACGTACGAGTCCACTCACTCTCGTTACGTGTTCCTGCTCCATGAGCGACAACAGAATGGCCCCTTTTATCTCGAAAAATTGCAAGGGTATATCATTCGTTGTGTTTCCTCACTCCTCTGGTTCTTTGGGTCAGAAATATTCCGCCAATCAGCGTTGCTCTTTTAAACGGGAGAATGACGTTTCGGTTAAGTCAACCAATGCAGAAATATGTAGAATCTCCATTAGGCATATACTGTCCTCCTGTGAGAACTCCGTAACTACGCAGACGGAGTGCTTCAATCAAGTCACTGGGATTCCTTATTTGCATTTTGATGACGAATAAGGAAAGAAAACACAACATAGCAATTTCTATTTCGTGAAATATTTAACCCTCACACTCGATTCTTTAAAGAAACAGCTCCCATGTGTGAAAAACAGTTTCAGGCGTCTGATTAGTTTAGAAATGAGTTAAATATTTGGCCTCAAGCATGAATTTTGTTAGTTTCGGATTGTTCTCTCATAGACCAATAAAAAATTAATAGTGTTTCTAGTTCGTTGGAAATTGCTATGTCCTCTCATTAGCAAACAATGAATGACTATAGTTTGGGTAATTTACGCTCCGTGTTAAGAAAAGTTGATAGTTTCTCAGACTTCTCAGTGGTTACGATGGCATCCCTCCTGGACTGTGTGTCGCACAGTGTTATAATTTTGTTGGTATGGTCAGTGTTGCATGCGAATAGATCTGCAAAATGTGTTGCAAACACAGTTAGTAGTAAAGATATAATAAATTAAAATGTCATGCCTGATGCTTATCTCTGACTGCATCAACAGCGAAGAGGTAGTAAGCTGTATACTTCTGTCCTTCCGTTATTTCGTGGAGGAATCAGGAAAAGTTTCTAAAAGGTTTGAAATTATGTCTAAAGTTCATTGAACATTGTAACTGCTATCATTCTCATCAATATTTAGATGAAAATAGTGTGGGTAATTTGCGAGCCGTAGCTTACACTGCCTCAAGACATGGACAGAGTTTCTCACTTTAGTAATCAACTTATTGTGTTAAATCTTATTGTGTTAAATCTTATCCATAATATTATACCTTTTAATGAGTAGATTATGACAGTAGTTTAAGTTTTTAAAGGCAACTTTCTAGTGGTATCGTATGATTCTTTTACCCATTTAGAAATAAAGACATGATTATGTCCGTACTTCATGTGTTATCGTACATTGATTCAAACAATGTTTAACTTTTCCTACATAATACCTCTTTTATGAGTTATGTGCCTGCTGGCCACAATGTCATTTGTTACATGTAACTGTTCCTTCGTCGACATTTCGTGTTTAAATTCGCTAACCTTCAAACATTGACTTACATAAACTCTGAGTTTTATAACTAAATGACGCTGTTGATTGGCAAAACACACAGATCTCTGTATTCTAAAATAATGTTTTCTCTGTTTTATCTTTTCGAGCTGTAAGGTATCTGTACGAAACAACATTAAAATAACAAAAAACGTATCAGATACCTTAACCGGTAGGTAATTCAATTCGTTTGGACGACGTAACCTAAATTTCGTACTGATGATTCTGCTACTTTCGTTTCTAGTTTTGCATCGTCTCAACAGTTCTGTCGATGTTAAAACACCTGCAGAGCGTCTGTTTATTTGATTCACACCGACTGATCAATCGATTATATTCGCCTGTGTAATTAATGTTTACAAAAAGTGAAAAGGCCGCAGCTCCAATAAACTCACTTGTAGAACACATTCTGATTTTTGAATGTCTTTAATGGTTTGTGCAAGCGAATGAATAGACTGTAGTAGTGTTATCAGGAGGTTTTATTCTACTTGCAGTGAAAACTATAATCCTCTAAGCACATAGAGTTGATTGTATGATAACCAATTACAGTGTTTTGTTATGTTCAACAAATCACACCGTGCTTCGACAGGAATGTAGCTGCTCAAATAATACGCGATTTAGATCAACTGAATTTTAGTTAGATATCGAATATGGAGCGTGTTTAGAGCCCATATCTTTGATGTGACATCCCATTCAGCTGTTACGGAAGAGGTGAGACAAACAACTGATTGTGCGCTTCTATCACGTTTTTGTCCGCCGATCGCCGGTAATTCCCGTATTGTAATGGTTTTCGCCACCATTTAAAAAAAGAGGTGATCTTTCATTTACAATTACTTTAATCATAAATGGCTCTGAGCACTATGGGACTAAACTTCTGAGGTCATCAGTCCCCTAGAACTTAGAACTACTTATACCTAACAAACCTAAGGACATCACACACATCCATGTCCGAGACAGGATTCGAACCTGCGACCGTAGCGGTCGCGCGGTTCCAGACTGTAGCGCCTAGAACCCCTCGGCCACCCCGGCCGGCAATTACTTTATTCATAATAACAGTTTCAACATTTCAGTAGCTTCATACGCACGTTCGAAAATTACCCACGTGACCGCCTCCACGTGTATAATAATGGGACTTTGTATGAGCACAGTACGAAAGAATTTATTTACGGGATGGAAGAGTAGACTACACCACTCGCAAAGGCGCTATATTTGCTGTGCTGTAATGACGTCGGCTCACTTCATAGTAGGTGTGAATTAATGAAACATCAGACCTCTCCAGTTGAAGAGCAACGTACATTTAGTCTGATTCGACTACTCTTTGCATCTTTTAGTTAAGAAAGTTTTTTTGATTTATCTTTGAGACAACGGAATGTCTATGGAGTGAGGATAATACACTGTGTATCAAGTCAGAACTGTTCCTTAAATAGGTCTATAGAAAAATTTGCTAACAATTTTGGTTCAGACAGGACGTTTAATATTAAACCCACTTGTCGTGTTTTTACTCATGTATTAGTAATAGTGACGCCAAATAATTGTTATTACTATAAATACAAATCGATTTGCAAAGAATAACATTCTACATGCAGCCACAAAGTGACATTACCTTGGAGGCAAATTATATTGACGACAGAAACCCTGTTCTACGTTTCCAAATACTGATTTCTTAAATATTCCTGTTTTATGATTATATCATTGCAGTTGCCCTGCTCAGACAAATTACTCTCGAATCAGAGATAACAGCTTAGCCCATAGATAACCTATTAAGGAAGTGTCACTAATATTTTTCACACATAATAGCAATAATCAACATTTGCTCATGGGTTACGGTGACAATTGATCCCTATATCTGCCGCTACCAGAAGTACCGAAGCAAAACAAACAAAAAAAAAAAAAGTAGCAAACGATTCATCTGTATCCGAGTCTGCAAATTCCAGAGTAAAAGTAAAGGAATATTACAGTTTTTTCAGCGCTGATTACTGAATCCTATTTATATTCGCTTTTTTTCTACAATTTGTAAATTAAATCATCACTAATATTTTTTTCAACTGGACGATTTTCCTAAAATACCACTTAATACATATTTATTAAACATCCCTTTTTATTTTTTAAAATGTTAGGTCCACTGTGCTGCATAATAAATTTATTTGATTACAGATTTTCAGCTCAGATTTCTACATCTACATCTACATCTACATTTATACTCCGCAAGCCACCCAACGGTGAGTGGCGGAGGGCACTTTACGTGCCACGGTCATTACCTTCCTTTTCTGTTCCAGTCGCGTATGGTTCGCGGGAAGAACGACTGTGTGAAAGCCTCCGAACGCGCTCTAATCTCTCTAATTTTACATTCGTGATCTCCTCGGGAGGTATAAGTAGGGGGAAGCAATATATTCGATACCCCATCCAGAAACGCATCCTCTCGAAACCTGCCGAGCAAGCTACACCGCGATGCAGAGCGCCTCTCTTGCAGAGTCTGCCACTTGAGTTTGCTAAACATCTCCGTAACGCTATCACGCTTACCAAATAACCCTGTGACGAAACGCGCCTCTCTTCTTTGGATCTTCTCTATCTCCTCCGTCAACCCGATCTGGTACGGATCCCACACTGATGAGCAATACTCAAGTATAGGTCGAACGAGTGTTTTGTAAGCCACCTCCTTTGTTGATGGACTACATTTTCTAAGGACTCTCCCAATGAATCTCAACCTGGCACCCGCCTTACCAACAATTAATTTTATATGGTCATTCCACTTCAAATCGTTCCACACGCATACTCCCAGATATTTTACAGAAGTAACTGCTACCAGTGTTTGTTCCGCTATCATATAATCATACAATAAAGGATCCTTCTTTCTGTGTATTCGCAATACATTACATTTGTCTATGTTAAGGGTCAGTTGCCACTCCCTGCACCAAGTGCCTATCCGCTGCAGATCTTCCTGCATTTCGCTACAATTTTCTAATGCTGCAACTTCTCTGTATACTACAGCATCATCCGCGAAAAGCCGAATGGAACTTTCGACACTATCTACTAGGTCATTATATATATATATATATATATATATATATATATATATATATATATATATATATAGTGATCAGGTACCTCAGCAACTCTCATAGCCCTATGCGAATTTCCTTGTAAATCAAACCACGAGTTTAAATAGTGGCCAGGAATTTTTCTTGTTTCTGGTTCCACTGCGCGCTTGTATTTGTTGATCCAAATATCTAGCTACCCTTGAGGAAGGTGGGATTTCAGACACGCTTAGTTTCTAAATGTTATTGACACTGGGTAAAAAACTCAGCGTACGTGTTTTAATGAAGTACATAGCAAGCAGTAGTGCTCTATTGACCAATACTCCTGCTAACTGAAAGTAACAGGATAGGCCAAGTCTTTAGGGTCAGCTAACACTGGTGATACATGAGCAAAAACGGAGTACTGTACTGATAGCTATATTACGCCCACGTTGGAAAGTAAATTTATATAAATTACACTTACTAATTGTGAAATACTTGCACTTGAGTAGGGTACACTCAAGTGACAAAAGTCATGGGGTAACTCCTAATGCCGTGTAATATCTCCTTTTGCACATCATAGTGCAGCAACCCGACGTGGTGTGGACTCAGAAAAGTCGTTGGAAGTTCGCTGCAAAAATATTGAGCCACGCTGGCCCTATAGCCGTCCACAATTACGAAGGTGTTGCTGGTGCAGGAGTTTGTGCACGAACTGACCTCTCGATTATGCCCATAAATGTTCGATGAGATTCCTGCAGGGCGATCTGGGTGACCAAATCATTCGCTCGAAATATCCAGAATGTTGTTCAAATCAATAACGAGCAACTGTGGCCCGGTGACATTGCGCACTGTCATCCATAAAAACCCTGTCGTTGTTTGGGAACATGAAAACCTTGAATGGCTTTAAATGGTGTCCAAGTAGCCGAATATAAGCGTTTTCAATCAATGATCGGTTCAGAGGACCCAGTCCATTCCATGTAAACACATCCCACACCATTATGGAGCCACCAATAGCTTGCACAGCGCCTTGTTGACAACCAGGATCCATGGCTTCGTGGTGTCTGCGCCACACTCGAGCCCTATCATCAACTTTTACCAACTGAAATCAGGACTCAACTGACCAGCCCACGGTTTTCCAGCCGTCTAGGGTTTGACCAAACGGTCATGAGCCCATGAGAGGCCCTGCAGACGCTGTTGGCAAAGGCACTCGCCTCGGGCGTCTGCTTCCATAGCCCACTGACGCTGAGTTTCGCAGCTCTGTCCTAACGTCTACTTTCGTCACTCATCGATTTCTGCAGTTATTTCACGCAGTGTTGCTTGTATGTTAGCACTGACAACTCTACGTAAACGCCGCTGCTCTCGGTCTTTAAGTGAAAGCCGTCGGCCGCTGCTATGTTTGCGCTGAGAGGAAATGCCTGAAATTTGTTACTCTCGGCACACTCTTGACACTTGGGATGTCGGGATACTGAGTTCCCTAACGATGTCAGAAATGGAATGTCCCATGCGCCTACCTCCAACTACTGTTCCACATTCAGTGTCGGTTAATTCACGTCGTGCGGTGGTAATCACGTAGGAAACCTTTTCACAGGATTCACCTGAGTAGAACTGTCAGCTCCGCCAGTGCACCTCCGTTTAATAGTTGGTCTTCATATCGCTATCCCACGACTTCTGTCACCTGAATGTTGTGTGTGCTGTGATGTTTCTGTTGTGCGATGATGAGAAAAGGGACGGGGTGAACGGCACTTAGCTTGTCCTCTCGAATGGCACGGAGGGAGCCACTGGACTTAACGTACAAATCCGGCAGTCGAATTATCATTAACAGTGCCACGTACGCCCACTCCTTGAGACACTACGAGGTTTGGAACTTAGTCCAGGACAATGGCGAAAAGTCTGGTGATCATATATTTTACGCCACCGCCTCTTAGGCTCTTGCTGACCAAATACAGCCGGTGAAAATTTCTTCCAACACCAGAATTCAAGTAGGCTTACCTCTGAGTCTGGCGGCACCACAGTGGCCTGTTTTGGTGTCCTCGGCAACGATGGTAGATGTTGGAGATAGCGCATCTGAATCTGCACGCCGTGGATATTTCTGCGATATGAGGGTTCCCAACGATGTACACTTAGTTGAGAAGGTCTTGAGATAGCGTATGCAGATATGCAGATGACTGGGCACTGCATTGGCGGAGCTGTCATTTGTGCTGAGGTAATTGATGTGAAGAGGTGTCCGACGTCATGATGGTCACACAGACTCGGAACACGGAACGGTAGTGGGAGTTAGACGCATGGGACTTTCTGTTTCGGAAATCGCTAGGGAATTGAACATTCCGAGACGCACAGTGTCAAGGTTATACCGAGAAATTTCGTGCATTGAGTGTCAGTACGGACAATGCATTGTTCGACGGCCTTCACTTAACGACCGACAGCAGAGGCGTTTTCGTATAGTAGTAGTATGGTATTATGCCTCACGGCAGGTCTTGTCATGGCTTAAGCCTCTTCCACTTTTGTCTGTTCATAGCCAGTCTTTTCATTTCTGAATATTTGTCTCCTTTGATATTGTCCAGCATTTGGTATAATCTTTTTCCTCTTCCCCTTTTTCCCTACACCATTCCTTCTATTCCTTCCTTCAATAAACAGTCCCTCCTCAAACAATGTCCAATCCAGTGCCGTTTTCTCTTTCTGATGACTTTCAGCATGTTTCTTTGTTCTCCAACTCTTATTAATACTTCTTCATTCTTTACTCGGTCTTCCCATTTCATTTTTTCCATCCTTCGCCATATCTACATCTCTAGTGCCTCCAATCTTCTTTCATCTTCCTTCCTCAATGTCCAGGTCTCCCCCCATATAGTGAAACGCTCTAGATGTAACATTTGGCAATCTTTTCCTCAGATCTTTTTTTAGTGGTCCACAAAGTAATTTCTGTTTCCTCTTGAATCCTTCTTTTGCCATTGCAGTTATTTTTCTAATTTCTGTTGAGCAATACATGTCATTCATTGTTACACTTCTCAAGTAACTGAAGTTACTCACTTGCTCTATTTCCTCTCCCCCTATTGTCATACGGCATTTTGTCCCCTTTCCTCCAATGATCATACTTTTTTTTATAATTGACAATGCTAACAGACAAGCAACACTTTGTGAAATAACTGTTGAAATCAATGTGGGACATACGACGAACGCATTCGTCAGGACAGTGCGACCTAATGTGGCGTTAGCGGTTACGGCAGCAGAAAATCTACGCGAGTGGCTTTGCTGACAGCACAACGCCTGCACCGCCTCTTCTGGGCTAGAGTCCGTATCGTTTGGATGCTAGACGTCTGGAAAACCGTGGTCTAGTCAGGTGAATCCCGATGTGAGGTTTGTGAAACCTGACGGGATTACGGAAGTATCCAATTCGACCCGTCTGCTTTGAGACCCATGACGTAATCAATATGGCGGAAAAGGCTATTCTAAGCGTCTCCAATATGGCGCCTATGATTTCACTACATACACACGGCAACAAACACGAAGATACGTATAAATAAGACAATAACATCTCCCTCCAAAAATACAATCAAACTAACGGGGCTGCCGCGAGAAACTGGGATTTTAGGGAAGGTACAAACTAAATATAACAGTAAAAAAAGACACATCACGATCCTAAAACACACAAAATGACGAAAAAAAATTACAAAAATCTCCAGGGATCGGACACTTCCCTTGAGATATGTAGGTCAACCACAGCTGACGAAACCAAAACACCAATACCTACATATAAAACTATGAAAATTGGAATCGGTCATTTCCCTTGACCTATGTAACGTCATTACTGCGCAGAGTTAATGAGTTGGTTGTGTTTGTAGATGTCGTCTTGTTGGGTATGATGGCTCCCTCTGTGTGTGTGTGTGTGTGTGTGTGTGTGTGTGTGTGTGTGTTTGGGATGGCCGACCTACACTTTGCAGCGCCGAAATTTGTTCGTGGTAAATAATTGTTTTTTTGGGTCTATTTTTCTCGAGTTGTAATGTTTTGTGTATTTATTGTGTATTGATTGTTTTTTAATTTGCGATGGGATGTTTGACTTTTACACCTACATATAAAACTATGAAAATTGGAATCGGTCATTTCCCTTCACCTATGTAGGGGTCAACGGAAGTGCAATCTGGTGGTGACTCCATAATGGCGTGGGTTGTGTTTACATGGAATGGACTGGGTCTTCTGGTCCAAGTGAACCGCTCATTGACGGGAGAAGGTTATGTTCGGCTACCTGCAGACTATATGCAGCCATTCATGGACTTCGTGTTCCAAACAACAATGGCTTTTTTATGGATGATATTTCATCATGTCACCGACCACAGAACATTTTGGACAGTTGGAATGAATGATGTGGCCACCCAGATCACCCGACGTGAATCCCAGTCGAACATCTATGGAGCATGATTGAGAGGTCATAGTATGAAAGCTTTCACGACCGGATGACATATCTTCTGGTAAACCTTCCGGGATGTAAGGTCGTGGTCCATGAAACTCTTCAGCTCCTAACGTTTCGTCCATAGCTGCGCTGGACATCTTCAGAGGGGTGTTTCTCCTCCGGTGAGTCTTGTGGACATCTTCAGAGGGGTGTTTCTCCTCCGGTGAGTCTTGCCGACTCAGTCGGCAAGACTCACCGGAGGAAAAACACCCCTCTGAAGATGTCCAGCGCAGCTCTGGACGAAACGTTAGGAGCTGAAGAGTTTCATGGACCACGACCTTACATCCCGGAAGGTTTACCAGAAGATATTGAGAGGTCAGTTCGTGGACAAAATCCTACACTGACAACACTTCTGCAATTATGGTCGGCTGTAGAGGCAGCACGGCTCAGTATTTCTGCAGGGTACTTCCAGTGTCTCGTTGAGTCCATGGCACGTCGTATTATGTCGCGCAAAAGTTGGTCCGACAGGATATTACGAGGTACCCCATGATTTTTGTCAGCTCAGTGTATTTGCCACTGCGCTTAGTGAGATCAGTGCATGCGTACAATTACCGTAGTTTAGGTAGATTCGTTTCAACTTCCTGAATTCAGCGGAGTTTAGCCTACTAAAGGGCATTCTGTCAGAGGTAGAATTTTGATTCCTGTCATGCGACAAGTGGAGAAGCTGAAACTAGGCGTGTGTGTGTGTGCGACAGGAGCTGCAGCAGTTCCTGGACGGGGCGCCCGGAGAGACCGGCGCGGTGCTGTTCACGTTCGGCTCACTGGTGCGGGCGGACACACTGCCCACCGACACGCTGCTGGCGTTCGCCGAGGCCTTCCGCCAGCTGCGGCCGCAGCGCTTCATCTGGAAGCTGGACGCGGCGGCCGCTGCCTCCAGGGGCGTCGCCCTGCCGGACAACGTGCTCGCCACCACCTGGCTGCCGCAGTTCGACGTCCTCAGTGAGTGGCTCTCCGCACGCCAATAAGGTCCCCTCAACAAAGTGGGGCACGCGCGGCGGGGCGGGGCGGCGCACGTGTGGAGGTGGCAGCTCCAGTAAACACTTCCGGGATCGGTCACAAGAAGACGGGGCACCATTTGAAAAGCAGCACTGTACTCTCGAGCTTACCGCATTTTCTGCATTTTATAGACCAGTGTGGCTTTTGTGATGAAAACTACGCCCGAACAGGCCATGAAGGCTCAACAGTATTGACCGGATATGGAGAGGCACGTGGTCACCACAGCGGTCTCCCGGCCATATGTCAGTTTACGAGACCGGAGCCGCTACTTCTCAGTCTGCGAGGCGCCGAGGCTAGCAGTGTATTTAACACTTAATTCTTCCAGAATCTTCATATGGAAATGATACTCTAAGCCGCCCCCCCCCCTTTTCTAACTCCGAGTTTTGCTGTTCCACATGCATTAAGAAGAAACGCGAACTGACTGTAATCGACCCTGCAACTGGAGTAGAAAAGAGTTTGGCTCCTGCAATAATTTAATTTGATAGAAATTAGTTTGATAAAGGAAAGTTTCATTAACGTAGTGAGAAATGAAAGGCTTGCTTTAGCGATCCACAGAATGAAAGCTCTGTCCAAAATAACAATTTGATTTATTATGACTAAACTCAAAATAATAAACAAAACACGTGAAACATTTACAATACGTCAAATTGGATACTCAAATAAATGTTGTGAAGGTGAAGTTGTCCATAAACTAGATTCTGACATTTATGACCAAGTGGTATGTGGAGCCAATTCCTTGCAACTCACATCTTAAGAGAAACATCCAGCCAACCCAACATTTATTGCAGCTACAGTAGTGACAACTCAGACAATGAACACCCAAGACAGAACCAGCAACAGGAACAAGCGAGCTCTGCTGAGCTCTGATTGTCACATAGCAAAATTGCCTGATTTGCTGGTGCCGCGGACATACATTACCGAACTGTCTCCCTAACTGCAAGGACACGATCTGGCATACCCCAGGCGATGGCTTGTTGCTTCGACGTCCCGTCGTGGTGATGATAATGTCGCGAGTATAGCCCGAAATAAATTATCCTGGTCTGCTTGTTCCAGATTAAAGACTTCCTAGCAACATAAATGCGCCTCTGGGGGATTCGGAGAACGCTCGCTATACAATCACTGACGGTACAGTGATTGATTTTAACAAGCGATGTCACACAGTAACTCCGATACAGTCAACTGTAGCCAAAACTGCTTAAGACAGACAACATAGGCCGCTTGTACGCAGAACGCTCAATTGCCAACTGTACTCGGAAAGTTACGTTGAATTCGAAACTTCAACAAATTCGTCAAGCAGCTACATTTAAATAAAAGTATATTAGACAGCCAACGGAAGTCAGGCGGTCCAAAGCAGCGAGAGCTCAGTCTTGTAACCTACTCCGACCGAAAGGCGAAAGACGACTCCTCAAGAACAACTGTACTCGAAAACCGGTGGAAAATTCCACTCTATTGCTGAAGCACTACTATTCCACCAATGGAGATACTTGGCTTCGATTTCTGCGCCGATTTTGCTACGTCACGGAGCTATCCCCTGAGCAAGCCAATCACAGTTATGATTTTGCAGAAAACGCCGGAATTTGCCCGCCAAGACTGCCTGCAAACACAAGTCATTCCCACGCTTCGCTGGTAGCCCGTCAGAAAGTATTTTCACTAAGTTTCTGCGAAGTAACGAAATCTCTAGCCCCAGCTGCTCCTTCAGGCGCCTGTGGGCGTGTCGCCCCTGCTCTTATGACAATGTCGGCGTCTGGAAAGCATCCACTCGACTCCCTCACACCCGTCAGCTTAACCCTTTCAAGATCAGCAGATCCCGCCTGTCACCGGACCACCCAGGTGACGAGAGACGCTGCATGGGGAGTTCGCGTGTGAAGGAATAGCAACTTTTCACCGCATGCAATTAGAGAGGAAAATCGAATTGGTCTGATAGAAATATGAGAGGGGGCTCATGCCACCTCTCAAGTCAAGTAGCTCCTCAGTTTGCCTCACAAGGGCTGTGTGCATCCCGCTTGCCAACAGCGCTCGGCGGACCATATGGTCATCCATCCAAGTCCTAGCCCAGCCAGACATCACTTAACTTTGGTGATCTGACAAGAACCGGCGTTACCACTGCGGCAATGCCTTTAGCTTTGTGTATTGAAATTTGTATAAAATAACGTGACCAGTAGATTTACAACCGGCAGAGCACGATCAGGAAGAGCTGTAGCGCTGGTGGATGCGGGCGGGCGCTGTAGGGGGAAATTCCGAGCGCTGGAGGGGAACTACTACCCTCATACTTTTTTCTAAATGTTAAATGGACTCCCTCTACGCACACTCTTGCATGGGACCATTCAAAAAGGTCTACTGTCACCTCTACTTTGGTTAGTATGTACAAAGAAATCTGCAGAAAATGCAACAAAAGCAGCATTTCCTTTTCGCCTGGCTTGTTAACCACTTGTAACTTTCAGCGAACCAACATGAATGGTGAATTTCGACTAAAACCTACACATTTCTCTTGTCGACATGTTAAAATTTGCTTCTTTTGCCAAAACACAGATGAGTTTACACGGCCTCACCTCAATAACGTTTTGTGCAGACGCAATTGCGAGAGAATTCTGAAACAGTGGTTTACTGAGTTTATGAAGTGAACTAAGGTCAATATCTTGCGAAAAAGCACATCCTCGGTACAAAAATAACCGTGTAATGTCGTCTCTTATGTTGTTCCAAAATCCATAGATGACCGTTCGCCGTTAAAAATTACATTATTTCATCAAAAGTCTGTAGTTAGTGGAATAACACAGTGGATAATCAACATTCGAGAAATAACCATATGACAAAATACTCTCCTCTCAGTGTATGCTATCGTTTGCCAAAACGTCATTTCAATATGACAAACCGTTTGTGAAACATGAGGAATGTTGATATTTTTACTCTGGTTTCAACACTGGTGCTACTCATCTGAGTTTTCTCCTGATTGCTGGTAGATGGAGACCTCCACCCAAGACTGAAGAAAAATTCAATAGGCTACTTTAGATGAATTTCATATGTAGCAACATATTATATAACATGCACCAAACCCAAAATCGTAACGATCCATATTTTTCATTGGACACTTTTTCGACTTTCGCACAGTGTCTTACTTCCACACAAATATCACAATAATTATGACTACTAACCAAATGTTGGGAACATTATCATGAAGCTGACATATAAAGGTATAACTAACGCAAAAATGAAATTTGTTTACCGAATAGTGACAGGGTCTGCGCCGACCGGCAGAAATGTGGCAAACACTGTCGCTCTTCCCTTCTGAACAAACGAATGAACTCTCCCAGCGCTTAAGCCGTCGACACACGGACCGTGCATCCGAACGTTGAGCGTTGAGCGTGCCGAGTTTCTGACGTCATAGTGTGGAATAGCACGTGCGGGAGTCTTTCCGAACGTGCAGAGCAATATCTGGCCTGTCAGATATTCTGAGCGTGCGTCTGAGCGTTGACCAATGAGATGGCACATCGCCACCTACGTCACACGCGCCGTTTCTGAGCACCAGCAAATTGAGAATCACTGGAAAACCCGTTGTTAGTTGTGTGATTCGTTCCAATAAAATAGTGAGAAACATCATATTCATGGGAAAAGAATTATTGTAACGAGCGTATTATGAGAGTAGGCTATTTGAAGATAGCGACACACTGAAGATCCACCCAAAACGCATTGTTCATCGTACAATTTGTTATAATTAAATTTGAATTAATAACATAATTATCTACGATTAACGTTTTTAGCAAGGGTAACACAATATTTTCAAGAAATAGCAGCCTGTTGTTTGGTTTAGCGTAATGGGTAGGCTATTTGAAGATAGCGACACACTGAAGATCCACCCAAAACGCATTGTTCATCGTACAATTTGTTATAATTAAATTTGAATTAATAACATAATTATCTACGATTAACGTTTTTTAGCAAGGGTAACACAATATTTGTAAGAAATAGCAGCCTGTTGTTGGTTTAGCGTAATGGGTAGCGTTTCTGAGCGCTAAAGGCAGTCCGGCTTTCGCCGCCGTGCAGTGCGGACGTGTTGTTATTTCCGCCTGCGGAGCGCGCGCGTTCGCTGTTGTTTACATTTCAGCGGCCGTCACTTACGTGTCGCTTACGTGCGCTAGAACCATGGCCAACCGTTTTCGAAAATCACCTTTACGTTTCAACTTCTGCAACGACTACGCACGACCAAAGGCCTTGGAAGTGGAACGCTTCCTACGCGACGTTGCTAAGATCCCAGCTTCTGACATCTTGGGCATCCATTTGTCCATATTAAGCAGTACTGTGTACGTCAAAGTCGTCAATGACGCAGTATGTGAAAGAATACTTCGTGACACCAACCATGGATTACGCTTTTGCCACGCCGACGGCAATGTCGGAGCGGTCACTGTCGACCATGCCGGCTTAGGAATGCGCACCATACGAGTTTTCGAACTCCCGTTCGAGCTTCCAGCGGAAGACGTTATCGCGGCTTTCCGCCCCTATGGCACTGTACATGGCCACACTGCCGAACGCTGGGCGCAATTCCAAACGTACCCTGTTCTTAACGGTGTACGGCAGATCACCGTCGACCTCCATCGCCACGTGCCGTCTTACCTGCAAATTAGCGGGTGCCGCGCGGTTGTCATATACGACGGCCAACCCAAGACCTGTTCCGGGTGCGGCAAAGAAGGCCACCTCAGATCTGAGTGTCTTCAGCGACGGATCACCCAATTGCCAGCCGCTACCGTGGCACCTCCGGCTCCGACTACGGTTTTACCGATCACCTACGCATCGGCGCTCTGTTCTCCTCCCACCGGCCGCCGCCCATCGGACCATGCACCGGTGACCCTTCCAGCTGCTACGGATACCGCTGGGGCCGACGCGTCGCGCTCAAAGCCTGACGCTACTCCGGCGCCACTACCAACAGCGACGACTTCCGACACCCACCCGCCTGAACATATGGACGCCCCTTCATTTGACGTTCCCGCGACGGCCTTCCTCTCAGAGCGACGCGACTCCCTCCCGTCTTCCGACACGGAGGGACGAACCCGCAAACAACGTTCACCTAAGAGGCGCAAGAGGAGGCGCCGTACGGTCTCGGAACGAGACGGATCACCACCCCCCGATGCTCCAGAGGCCGTCCGACCCGACGAGGCCTCGGAGAACGTACACGACGATACGAATGACGACAACATGACGCCGACTGTGGATACATCGATGCCTACTCTACTGGCTCGCTCAGGTGCTCCTGAACCAATGGACTCCACAGATGCGACTGCCGCCGAGACGTCCTCTGCCCCTACGACCGAAGTGGAACGTACGACCATCACAACGACAACGCCTTCAATGGTGTGGAGTGAGGACGTCGATGAGGAGCCGGACCACACGCTGGGGACAGAGTTACCCCAGACGGAAGCATCGTTACGCCGCTGATAATGCCGTCAGGTGGCGTACGGCACGACTCACCGTTGCCTCGTCCCTCTTCATCCTCCGCCGGTGGAGTTCCCCTCCACGGCGGGTTACAGCTCCAAACCTACCGAATAGCGACGATCAACACTAACACCATTAGCTCACCCGTGAAACTTCAACTGCTGCGAGAGATGATATGGGCGTCGGACGTCGATATCGCACTACTACAGGAAGTACACCTGGCCACACTACCAGACGTCGCGGGATATAACACTTATCCTTCTCCTGGTGACCACCTGGGACGCGGCGTAGCCATCTACGCCAGAGAAGGCATTCCAGTGACCGATATCACATACCTTCCATCTGCCAGAGGCATGGCCGTCACCGTCATGGGGACGCGTATCATCAACATTTACGCTCCGTCAGGCTCCACCCGCAGACGCGACAGGGCCCTCTTCTATTCAGAAGAAATCGCTCCTTTGTTTCTTGGACGCTGCGACCATTACTTGCTTGGGGGTGATTTTAATTGTGTCTTGCACCCTAAAGATCAAGTGCCCCACTACAACACCTGTCAAGAACTGCGTCTTGTCGTCCGAGATCTGTTGCTCCGCGACACTTGGGAAGTTCGGCACGGCGACGCGCCTGGACATACTTACCAGACGAGTCACTCCGCGAGCCGCCTTGATAGAATTTACGTCTCTCGGGAACTCACACCTGCAGTCCAAGGTGCAGAACTTTGGCCCCTGGCCTTTTCGGACCACTGTGCCTACATCTGCAACATTCTCTTCCCCAAGCAAGTGGTCTGGCGTAGTCGTGCACCGTGGAAGCTAAACACCTCCCATCTTCATGATCCCGAATGTCTTCAACGTGTTACCGAGACATGGGCCACCTGTGAACGTCGCTTACCTAAATACTGCACGACCTTGACCTGGTGGCTAGAATGTGCCAAACCTGCCATTCGACGTACTTTGATTCAGTATGGAAAGGAAGTTGCTATGTGGCGCCGGCACACTACCGACTATTTCTACGCCGTTCTCCGCGACCTGGACGCCCAACCGCCCACCCCCGACACCCAGAGGGAACGCAGCAGGATTAAGGCGCAAATTGTAACTTTGACACGCCGTAGACTGCAGGGGGCTATGGTGCGAACCCGACGTCAAGATTCGGCGGAACAAGAACATCCGACCATGCATCATATCGCCTCCGATAGGAAACATCGACGACGACAACTCATCACCGAGATCACCACCTGTCGCGGCCAGCACGTCACTTGCCAGGCCGAAATCGTCAGTGCCTTTGTCGACCACTACCGCACAATGTACCAGGAGGAGACTACCAACAACCACGCTGAGGAGTCTGTGTTACCACACGTAACTCGCACCCTCACCAGCGACGAAGCGGAAGAGCTGATGGAGCCCATTGCGCGTGACGAAATCCACGATGCAATCAAAAAAGGTGCTCTGAATAAGTCACCTGGTGTCGACGGATTGCCGATAGAATTTTATCGCGCTTTCTTCACACTAATGGCATCACGGTGGACAACGATGTTTAATGAACTGCTGACGATAGGGAACGCCGTACCGCCGTCCTTCGTCACGGGAATTATTATACCCATCCACAAACCGACACCAGGTGTGACGACAGCACATTACCGTCCCCTGACTCTGCTTAACGCAGACTGTAAAATTTTTACACGCCTACTGGCAACGCGATGCCGCAAGATCCTGCCTAGCATTCTATCCCCGGAACAGACAACTCCGGGCGGCTCAGTTAATATACAAACGGCCACAGGAGAATGTCGCGATTTAATTGCACTGGCAGCGGCGTGCAGACTCCGCGCCGCAGTGGTTGCCATTGATTTTGACAGCGCATTCGACAAATTGCGGCATCTTTTTCTGTTCTCAGTGATGAACCGCATGGGTTTTCCACCAGCCTTTATCGACGTGATCCGGCGCCTGTACGGCACCGCCGAATCTCTGATTCAGGTTAACGGCCGTGTGGCGGGACCAGTGGCGATCCGGCGTTCCGTAAGGCAAGGCTGCCCACTTTCGACCCTACTCTATGCCATAAGCCTGGAGCCACTCATCGGGAGTCTGACGACCCACCTTTCTGGTCTCACTTTGCGACAGCACAGTTTTCGATGTCGTGCGTATGCGGACGACCTCCTCCTCTTGATCCGCTCACGGAGTGAAACACACACGGTACTTGATTTGATATCAACGTACGGCACTGCAGCGGGCAGTAACATGAATGTGGCTAAATCCGCGGCGATGCCCATTGGACGCGGCCTCTCACACGAAGACTTAGCACCTCTCCCGTGTGTACAACAACTACGATATCTTGGTATCATTTTCACCTCCACCGTGCGCCGCTCCGCTGCCATCAATTTTCGGCGTGCACTCCAAACTATCCGCACGACGGTGCGACAAAATCTCCTCCGACGACTCGATTCTTTACAACGTGTCCAATACCTCAATCAACATGTGGCGGCCAGAATGGTCCACATCGCACAGGTCCTCCCGCTGCCATCAACTATTGGACGCAGCCTCCAGGCTGCCCTCGGATACTTCCTTACAGCCGGTACGATCTTTAAGGTCCGCTGCGACACGCTCACCCTTCCCCCGCGAGCAGGAGGCCTCGGCCTTGTCAATGTGCGACTCCGAGCGGCGTCCTTGTACATGTCCACCATGCTCAAGCAGTGGCACGGGGGCACCTCCCTTACGCGCAGCTTGCTGGAAATTCTTGTGCCCGCGACCATAACACCACCAGTACCAGTCGGACACATCAAGCACCATTTGACGCACATTTCTGATTTCATCGTCGACTTCAGTTATGCTCACACACACTTACCGACCACGCGTTCTCCTCGACCTAAAGATTTTTACACCCCTCTCCTTCGTTCCATATCCAACAACAATATCGAACTGAGACATCCGTCCACGCGGTGGCCAACGGTTTGGCGTCACATCCACCAGCCTTTTCTTCCCTCCAACGTCCGGGCAACATGGTACCAAGTCGCAAATGAAAAATTCGCCACAAACCATCGCCTTCACGCCATCGGACTACAGGACTCTCCACTTTGTTCCATTTGCCACCTCGTGGATGACGATGTCCATCAACTGACTTGTACTGCCACCAGTGACGTCTGGAAACTTGCCCGACAGTTCGTTGCCTGTTACCTCCGCGTTCCGCCGGACTCGATTGACCCATGGACTTTTATCCATCCTGAGAATACTTATTTCCCCGCCTCCAAAAATCATGCGATTGTCTGGGTCAAGGGATGGACGATCACCTACATGTATAATGGTGGCGACAAATCACGCCTTGATTTCTGGCAGTACTTACAAACCGCCCACAGTGAAGTCGAACAGCGACCGCGCTACCGCACCTTCTTCGCCAATTACCTACATGCGATCTTTACTTCACCCTCGCTACAGTTGGATGGTGCCACACGCCGACAGCACTCCCGCCCCCCCTGCTGACATCTGAGACTCCCCGCGCTACTTTCTACATTGTAACCCACAGTGGAGTAGGCGCATGGACACGCGCCTCCTTTCTTTAATGCACTACCCCAGACAACACTGGTCTTTCCCTCACTCCACTGTATATTGCTTCACACCTCTTAGATTACATCAGACCTATTATTCTTTTTCTCCCTACACCATGTTCCTAAAAAAAAAAAATTCCTCGCCTTGTACGAGTATATTGTCTTGTGTTATTTTCGCCGGAAGGATGGCATTTCTGTTGTATTTAAGTTTGTACCAATAAAGATCTTTTTTTTCCATTTACCCTTTTCCTGGTAAAAAAAAAAAAAATAAATAAAAAAAATAATCAAAAAGCTACTTTGAGTGAGTGATTCAGGGACGGGAGGGGGGAGACATCGCGGCCAGGCCTCGGGTTTCGACCCCTGCCCGCCTTGTCTCCACCTACCCATATCTGAACACTCTTAAAAAAAAAAAAAAAATAAAAAAATAAAAAAAAATAAAAAAAAATAAAAAAATAAAAAAAAGAATATATGTTGAGGCGGTGGTTCGTGTCTTTACTTTCCCATTTTTTTTTTTTACCTAGCATTCGCGTTTTTATTTAGTTCTGATACTTTATTATTAATTTAATATAAGTATATGCTATAATATTTGATGTTATGTAAATATAAGTTCACCTTCTTTTGAAGGGTGACTTTGTTCGAGTGGCTTAATTACAGGACAGCTTGCGCTACTTGTATAACGATATTTTGCTCGTTTTTCTTTTATGCTTCGTAATTCACATGTTGCAAAGATTCTGCTACAGGGTAGGAACAGTGATCAAGTAAGGCTGACGTTGGGGTTTTACTAAAATGTGGGAATGATGAAATAATGTTTATCTTACGCGGAGAAGTATTCCAAATTTGTACCGCACTGTTTGTAATGGAACTTTTGTAAGCCTGTGTCCTTACTGATTGAACATGGTACTTTCCTTTTGGTGCACGATGGAGGAAATGTGCGTTTTAATTGACCTAACGTGGAAATTTCACGCGCGCCCGTTGAGTAAACAGTGTGATTTACGAACTAGAAACATCCCTCAAACTGCCGCTGGAGTGCGTTGCGATCGCGTATACCACGTTGGGGCCCACGTACCGTACGCACAAGTCGCATCGTTCCTGAGCGTTCAGCAGCAAGTTGAACTTGGCACGCTCAACGTTAACGTTCGACAGCACGGTCCGTGTGCCGACGGCTTTAGGACGAAACCTGGCCACTGCTCATCAGCAACCGTACTCTGCACGGACTCTACCACTGCGTTATTCATCATTACCTCAGGGGTTTCGTAAGGTGAGCGCGCACAGACTACAAGACATACAGAAAGTGGAGATGGGTCAGTGGACAGTGCGTCGCGTCTCTCCGAGTTTTTAACTCCTGTTACAGGTGGTCTGTATGGGCACCGTTTATGACGCCACAGATGTCAATGCGTGCTTGCAAATCGTTCAGGCAGCTGCTACCGGAAGAAGTGATAGGAGTATGGTTTGAAAATGTATTATGAGGGTTGCCAATCTCCAGTTGTGAACTAACTTCATGCCGCGGTACGGAATGGATTATTTACGGTACTCACACGACAAAATGCCGCCAACGGATGTAAGCCGTACCCCGAAATTTCGAGGAAGAACAAAAATGTATTCTGAGCGAAAATAAGCTGCACACTGATTGAGAGCAGAAAAATTACCAGAAATCTGCTTATCCTTACACGTAATACGTACGTAGCACAAACGTTTTGTTGTAACATGATGGCACCTAACATACCGGTACCGTATTTTGTCTTCCTCACTATCATTATTATCGGTACAGATATTTTCTTTATTGGTCTCATTCTCATTCCCATCGTTATTTCATGCTCTCCCCAGAGTTCGTCATTCTCGCTGCCATCCAGAGCATTCGATATGCGGTTCTTGGACCCCTGATGATGTACTCCGATGACATGGAGCGCCATGAAGCAAGAAACCACTCCCACAGAAGAGTGATGGATGGCTTCTTGCCCTTACCAGACGGTGAATGGACATGACCTTCTTCCAGGAACCAATCTGAATACATTTTTCGGGGGCTGTCCTTGAATGGCTTGTTTATGGCTACTCCTAGCTCCTGCTACTTTCAAGGCATTCCTGCTGGTATTATGAAACAGTCTGTCCTTCGTGCAGCAAGTTTATCTTTTACTTCAGCAGTTAGATGTCCACTAAAAGCATCTAAACTAGCCTGTATCTCTTAGCAAGCAGTACCCCAGTTCAGTGATTCCATACAGCAGACAGCCAGTCAACAATCAATTGCGTTGTCATTCAGCCGTTTACCTGGCAGTGATCACTAAGCCCTTATGAAAGTTTTCTTTGGAGATAGCTTTTATCTTCAGAATGACATAAGAGGGTAACTTTTCGCCATCGCCTGTAACAGCTAACATCGCAGCCAGTCTGATTATTATTATTATTTTTATTCCGGGTTCCTCTCAATGCGTTATCTTTTGCCCCTTTCATGTCTACTGTTGTACTGCTCGGCATGTCAGAAAAAATGCCTTTTCGTCAATATTGCCAGTCTGGTCAAAAGGGGATGACTGGCACTTTCGCATATTGATGACATACCGCTGGAAGTTAACCAGCTTCTCCTCGAAATCTTCTGGCATTCTGTGTTGCCGTAATACTCCTTCGGAGAGCAAGGTCATTTCTCCATATCAACCGATGACAACTACCAATACTCGCACAGAATTAAGACTGTTGCGATTTCCGAGGACTTCAGGTGGATTATTTCTCGTGAGAGAGGTATCCCGTATTTCCTCTTATCTTGCACTTAGGAGAGAATCTACAAATTTAGGATATTTGCCACTGTTCGGTTCACTGAATGATTTTCTCGTTGAAACTTCCTTCTTACATTTTTCTTCTGAAGCAGCCTGAAGTCGCACATTAGATTCGTCCCGTGCATATTTTCTTCCGGACTCTCTGTTGGTTGTGGTATACCTCACAACTTAAAGCTTGCATCGTAACTGCGCCAAATTCCTTGGCTTAATGACACTATTCGCTCTAAACGGTCTTTCAAATCGACATTAATCAGACTTTCTTGTCATTGTCCAACTGAAACTGAATAATAAGCTAGTTAAACAATGTTGGTAGACTGGCGCAATACTGACGCCAATAAAATACCGGTTAGAGTTTGCACTCTTATGTACTAAAATGCCTTGCCGTCAGTTTCGGCCACAGACGCTAGTTGTATGGGCATGATTTGTTTACAGCAAGAGTATATAAAAGGACAAGGGGATAAGGTAGCGGATACAAGCCTAGCCCTAACTTATCGAGGTTGAGATCAGGATAAAAAGTGCGGCTTATTTTCGGGCCAATTCCGTACCTCCCTGTTTCTGACACGCGTGTCCCCTAGTGCCGCGCTCTTCCATGACGCGTATTGAGAAACTAAACCTCGAGAAATGCTGTATCCACTGATATGAGTCTTTTCTGTATGTCTCATAATATACGACCAGTAGGCTCCTGATATCCCAGAGGTACTTAGGAATAACCCTGTAGATCTGTACAGGCCAAGGTCGCAACGGCCATGACGCTTGAGACGAAGATGCGTCAAGGTATAACAGTTACATTAAGATTTTTATTACGTCCCGGTCGCCAGGCGTGTCAGTACTCCAGTAAAACATTATTTAAATAAGTTCATTAGATTTAAATTCACAGCGCCATTACAAAAGCGTTAACACGGCACCACAAGATAATGTGAGCACGTCTAATACGCTGGTGGTTTTAATACGTGACTCACAGTAATTCTACCCACAAAAAAAGTCACAGTGAGGAAGGATGTCAAATATGTCTTACGTTTCGCTCCACGAACGCGTTCCAACACCGCTACCAACTACCAAGACGGCATACCGCTCCAAATTCTCCACCAGTCGCAAGTGAAAGCCACCAAGTCTCCGTTAGAAGCGAACTATTTCTGCAAAGTGAGAGCTAGAGAATAACAGACAAGTAGTACGCCCTGCTAAGCTAGCACTTCGTAACAAGCGACAGCCAATCATTGAGTGCCCATCACCCCTTTCTGACAACTTCTGCTATTTCCTTTCAACATTTGCTTTTATAAAATTCTACTTTTCTTATTTCAGTCATAATCGTGTCGATCGTACGTAACTATTTCTCTGTTTTATACACTAAGTTTTAATTACCAATGTATTACTCTAATTATGTCTGTTCTGTGATATGCTGAGACATAATTTCGCGCGAAGTCTTTGCTAGCCCCCACCCAGGAGGACCAACTGCACCAGTGTTCTCTGATCGTGTGGTCGGATATTTCCAGGAAACCGCGGTGATCTGCAAATGGCACCGTTAGCTAAAGCTCAAGGCATCTGCCCTGTCCGAAACAGTAACAAAATGCACAGACCCCAAGAGTCTAGTTTCTTTAACGTATTCTAACAGCTGGAAGCCGCGATTGTATCGTTACAACCTGGGCGCATGAATTTATTTAATATATCCAACTTTTTTATTTTGTTTCACATCTCTATAGTGTTTCAGCAATGGCAGCATGTTGCGGTTGCTCTGTTACTTTAATTGTGCCTTACCTTAACAGTAAAGAGTAGATATTGGCAAACTTGAAGCTATCGCTTCGAAACGGCGTGCATTCCATAGTTTCAATTGGGTTATAAGTAATAGTCCTGCTGGTATATGTAAAGTGAAAAAGTGCCATATACACTGAAGAGACAAAGAAACTGGTACACCTGCCTAATACCGTCTAGAGCCTCCGAAAGCACGCAGAAGTGGCGCACCGCGACGTTGGCATGGATTCGACTAATGTCTGAAGTAGTCCTGTAGGGAGCTGACACCATGAATCCTGCAGGGCTGTCCATAAATCGGTAAGAGTACGCGCGGTGGAGATCTCTTCTGAACAGCACGATGCAAGGGGTTCCAGTTATGCTCACTCATGTTCATGTCTTTGGAGTTTGGTGGCCAGCTGAAGTGTTTAAAATTGATAGTTCCCGGAGCCACTCTGTAGCAATTGTGGACGTCTGAGATGTCGCATTGTCCTGCTGGAATTGCGCAAGTCCGCCGGAATGCACAATGGAGATGAATGGACGCAGGTGATGAGACAGGATGCTGAAGTGCGCGTCGCCTTTCAGAGTCGTACCTAGACGTATCAGGGGTCCCATATAACCCCACATGTACACGTCCCACACAATTACAGAGCCTCCACCAGCTTGAACAGTGCCCCGCTGACGCGCACCGTCCATGGATTCATGAGGTTGTCTCCTCACCCGTACACGTCCATCCGCTCCGAAAGCCCATATCGATGAAGTTTAGTTGAATGGTTCGCACGCTGACACTTGTTGATAGCCCAGCATTGAAACCTGCTGCAATCTGCGGAAGGGTTGCACCTCTGTCACGATGAATGATTTTCTTCAGTCGTCATTGGTCCCTTTCTTGCAGGATCTTTTTTCCTGGCGCAGCGACGTCGGAGATACCATGCTTTAGCAGATTCCTGGTATTCACGGTACACTCGTGAAATGATTGTACGGGAAAATGCCCATTTCATCGCTACCTGTGTGATCTGCGTCCCATCGCTCGTGCGTTGACTATAACACCACGTTAAAATTCACTTAAATGTTGATAACCTGCCATTGTAGCAGCAGTAACCAGTCTACAACTGCACCAGACACTTGTTGTCTTATAAAGGCGTTGCCAACCGCAGCGCCGTATTCTACCTGTTTACATATCTCTGTATTTGAATACGCATGCCTGTACCACTTTCTTTGGTGCTTCAGTGTATTAAATTTGTCAGGAAAATGAATCTCGGTTTGTTCATAACTTGTTTGTATAAAAAAATTCAGAAGGTGTTCTGATACCACAGAATCACCGAAAAAATAACCAGGGAAACTAGAAAACAAACAATTAAGAATGTTGTAAGTGCCACACGAGGAAACTGGTTTCAAGTGTCAATGAGAAAGTTTTTACAACCTGATTCTTGCAAGGGGGCAAACAGCAGCTAGACGTGTTCTGCGTATATTGTGACTGAAGTGGACGCTGTTCTGCCCTCTCAGGCCACCCCAAGGTCCGGGCGTTCATCTCCCACGGCGGGCTCATGGGGACGCTGGAGGCGGTCCACTGCGGAGTGCCGGTGCTGGGGATCCCGCTGTTCGCCGACCAGAAGCTCAACGTGCCCAACATGGTGCGCCACGGCGTCGCCGTCCAGCTCGACATCAACCACATCACCACTGACCAGGTCGTCGACGCACTGCGGAAGCTCACCGCCCCAGGATCTGAGTGAGTCACCACAGTCATCACAGCAGTTTTGCATCTATATGTTGACGCCTATGAGAAACCAGATCCTACCATGTTACTTGCTGATTGCACATTACAGATTTTTCAGTGTTGTGAAGGTATTTTCTCAGAAACAAATCTAATTAAGGCCATGAACTATATAAATGATAATTATATTATTATAGGTAATGAGCTGCTTGACTTTTTTTCTTTTGGGGGTTCCCTGCATTGGAATTCGTGAGTAATACCATGGACGCTAAAATGCATATCTTAAGAGCTATGAGGCCTTCTTTAGCTTCGGTGCTGGGAAGTAAATTTGTTCTACTGCACGCTCTTTGCTTTCCACATTTTGAGAGGTGATGGGGTACACCAAAACAAGGAAAAAGTCCAGTAAACATGGGCTTTAAAGTGCATATCTCAAGAGCTGTGAGCACTTGTTCATCTACATATACATCAATACTCCGCAAGCCACACGACAGTATATGGCGGAGGGTACTTCTGGTACCATTGACTGCCACCCTTTTTTCCTGTTCTATTCGTGAATGGCACATTGGAAGAATTATTGTCGGTAAACTTTCATATTTGCTCTAATTTCTCAAATTTTTTCATTGTGGTTATTTCATTAGATGTATGTGGTAGGAAGTGATATACTGTCTGACTATTCCCAGAAGGTAGTCTCTCAAAATTTCAGTAGTAAACTTCTTCATTGTGCGCAACACCTCTCTTGTAGTGTCTGCCACAAGAGATTGTGCAGCAGCTCTGCAATGCTCTCACAACATCTAAATGAGCCCTTCATGGGATCTTGTCTCTCTTTTTCTCTCTCTCTCTCTATGATGTGTTTGCCTTTGCTGAAGGCACAGCACAGAATACCATCATCTCTTCCATTGGATTCAGTGACCCCATACACAAAGTACATATTGGCCACCAGAGACCACAGTTCCCATATAACAAAAGGCTCTAAAAATATCCCTCAACAGTCTCAAATTTTTCTTGGTTGAGTTCGGGTTAACTCTATAGGGACTGATGGCAGCATTCCAGAGACACAAAAGTGTAAGTATGTTATTTCCTTTTGGACAAAGCATTTAACACTGTGAGTACAACTGATATATAAATATCTGTCTGTTTACAGCGTGTTCAATATGTGTCTGACCACTGCCTTCTGGGGTTTGCAGCTAAAGAGAATAATGGACTATATCAATACTAAGTTCACAGAGCACTGACAGACCTAAATGTAAACAAGACCCCCTGGAGTAGATGACATTTCCTCAGTATTACTAAGAGAGAAAGCCATGACAAAATTATTCCACCTGATATGCAAGATAAATGAGACACGCAAAGTACGCTCAGACTTCAAGAAGAATGTAATAACTCCAGTTTCACAGAAGGAAGATGCTGACAGGTGTGAACACTGCCAGATCATCAGTTTAATAAGTCAGGGTTGGAAAACACTGACACGAATTATTTACAGAAGAATGGAAAAACTGGTAGAAGCAACCATAGTGTAAGATCAGTTTGGGGAGAAATATAGGAAAATGTGAGGCAATACTGACTCTATGACTTCGAAACTGCTCTTTCGTCCAACAACGTGCGTTTCTTATGGCCGTTTCATTTCGACTGACAACTGCACTGAGGTTGATTTCAAATATAGCCATAAGGTCGTGTCTTATTCTTAGCGCATTTAACTGAGATAGTCTTTTACAAAATACAACCATACACAATGACTTGCCTATGCGTGCGGATACGTCGTGTTGACAAAGTACAGACAAATTTCAGAGAAAAATTCCTTTCCCAGTTTTCATTTGCTTGTCCAACAGTTAAGACAATAATTATCTCCAAAGATTTTGTCTGTAGGAATGATGTTTGGAAGACGCACGTGTATGACGAAGGTCACGTGCAAAGGAATGTATAGCGCTTCCTGCCAAGGCCCGAGATAGTACCCAGTTTTCCCATAGCTAGTACCCTCGTTTCCTTGGTTCGCAGCTGAAAATTTTCGGGTATTTTGTACCAGATGTGCTTCATTCAGACGAAAAGGCTCCATGAAAATTGTATAATGCTTTCAGTTTACGTGCGAATTATTTAATTTTATCCGCCTACCACTTGTCGTTTATGAATTACCTACGTAAAAGTACATGTAGCTGCATAAGAAGGTTTTGCCTTAAATATGGTTTAGAACGTTTGGATTCCCTTCAGCGCTATGTGTACTGTGTCCGATTTTCCGAAAACATCGAAACGTCAAGGTGAACGTTTGCCTTTACGCAGTAGTATCCCAGTGAAGGTAGGAGCTGCACAGAGACCAAACTGGAAGGGAATAACAAACAGTAACTGCGAACAACTATGAAGAAAACGTAAGTGACCGTCGCCACAGTTGCACAAGATAATAAGCAGCCAACACATTACGCTTGATGGTGTTTCACAATAAGCTGAAAATGAGCAAACGACTGACACCCACAGATCGCAAAAAATAGACCAGGTGCAATAAAACGAATGCGTAAAGACAAACCTAAGACGTGTTCTTACAGAACGCGATCTTGTAAATCACATTCTATGCAGTTCCGAAGATAGAACTTACAAATCCACAACAGTCCTTCCTTCAGTGATTGTGTACGTCTCGCTTGGATTTTGTGAGGATCAATGTTAGCACGTTATTACATAGACATAACAACAACATTAACGTAAAACAAACTAAATACGTACAATTTTTTTTGCTGCTTTTGCTCAAAGCTTACTGATGGAGATTAGCACTATATACTTCAGAAACAGGCTGACGTCCCCGAATGTCCCGTTTCTGCCTCACATTAATGATTCACAATTAATATGTTGTCAGCGACAAGTGTAGTCTTTTACTTGTAAAAACCATGGTTGTAGTTGCTTGCACCGGAAATTTTCAGATTTTCATAAAATATTTCATTCATTTCTCAATAGCCATCTGCAGGCCAAATACCAAGAAATGACTGAGCTGTATGTGTTTACCTCAAAAATTCAGCTACAAATACCATCGTCAATGTTGATATTAAATACGTTGGGTGATCAGTTACGTAATTGTCTTTCTCCTTTATTCATTGATACTGAGTCTGTACGTTTTGCGGTTAGGTCTAACACAAATAAAGTTTTTTCGAATATGCTCTGAATCATTGATGTTAGATGTAAGGGGTATTTTCTACACAACATTATATTCAATATTTATCAACGCTTGACGTAAAGGAAAAATACAATCATTCATCGAACGACCGACTATATGTTAAATACTTACGCAACATTGTAACAGCAGATGAAACCTAGCTTTATTCGTATGTGCCATGAATGAATCTGCATTTAATTGTTTGAATGTTCCAAGACGAAACGAAACCAACAAAAGTGGTTCATTTGCGAGGTCTTTGTAACAAAATGATCGCTTTTTTGCAAAAATCATCGATAAGATCATAGAAAAATCGAAAACGTCTCATCATTCTTCATTATAGCAATGTCTGCTGTCACACAGCAAATCAAACAATTGGCCATTTGGCAGAGAAAAACGTTGAGTTAATGACTTATTGTTCGTGCTGGCCTTATTTACTACGTAACGATTTCTTTCTCTCCCTTACATCAAACAATAAATGCTAGGCAGCGAATTTCATTACGTCAAGTAGCTGCTTCATCAGTCCAAACATTAGAGAGGAAAACAAAAGTGTTTCTAGAATCTCCTCTCCTCTTCTCTCCTCTATTCTCTCCTCCTCTATCACCCTCTCCTAGTATATCCTCTCTTCTCCTGCCCTCTTCCTCCTCCCCTCTATCCTCCTCTCCTTTACCTGTCTCTCATCTATAGTCTCCTCTCCTCTACTGTTTGTTTGTCTCCTCAGTCCTTTATTTGTACTATAATCTGCTCTACTCTGTCCTCCTCAGCTCTCCTCTACCCTCCTCTCTCCTCCTTTCCTCTATCCTACTCTGTTCTAGTTTCAATACCTTACCTCTAGACTCATCTACTATCTTCTCCTCCTCCTCTCACTTACTGTATCTTCTTCCCCTCTGTATTCCTGTTCCCTTGGCTAGCATTGCTGCCTCTGCATCATGGGATCCTGGGTTTGATTCCCGGTCGGGTTGGGGATTTTCTTTGCCTGGGGACTGGGTATTTGTGTTGCCATCATCATCATCATCATTCGTGACAGTCGCAAGACTGGACAGCGTAAAAATTGGGCTATGTAAAAATTGGGACCTTTTATGGGCACTGATGAACACGCAGTTGAGTACCCGACAACCAAACATCATCATCATCATCATCTCCTTTGCCCTCCCCAATTTTTCTCTCCTTTTGTTTCTTCTTCTCTCTCCTAGTCTCCTTTTCTTTCTTCTTCACTCCATCCTTCTCTCTTTCATTGTGTCCTTTTGTAGTCTCCTGTCTTCTCCTCTCATTTCCTTTCCTCTGCTCCATCCTCCTCTCCTCTATGCTCTTTTGCTCTAGTTTCAACTCCTCTAGTCTCCTTTACCCCTTCTCCTCTCCTCTACCTTACTCTCCTCTCTTCTACACTATCTTCCTCCCTTCTACTGCATACAGAACTCCTTTCCCCTGTGTCCTCTACCCTTCTTTCCTCTACTCTTCTTTTCTCCTATCCTCTAGTTTCCACTCCTCTCCTCCAGTTCCTTCTAATCTTCTCTCCTCTACTGTATCCTCCTCTCTTCTATTCAGTCCTCATCTCCTCTGCTCCATACTCTTCTCCTCTACCCATTCGTACTCACCACTGTTCTCCTTTTCTCTATTCTAAACTCATATCGTCTCATCTCCTGTCCTCTCCACTACTTTAGTCTGTCTTTCTCTCCTGTATCCTCCTCTCCTCAACTCTATACTCATCTCCTTTACTCTGAGTTCCTCCTCCACTCTCCTTTGCTCTCGTCTTCTCTCCTGAACGGTCCTATTCTCCCACTTCTTCTCTTCTTGTACTCTGAGAAACAAAACCTTCGAAAAGATTCTATTCCTGGTTTTCGTATTAACTTAGCAGGCGCCTCTCGTATGAACTTATCACGGGAGTAAGCTGGAGTTGTTGTCGTTGGGTGTCTCAGGTACTGGACGCGGGCCAAGCAGGTGTCTGCACTGTTCCGGGACCGCCCCCGGCCGCCGCTGGAGGAGGCAGCGTACTGGGTGGAGTACGTGGCCCGGCACCAGGGGGCGCCGCACATGCGGTCTGCCGCACTCGACCTGTCCTGGTACCAGTACCTGCTGCTGGACGTCGTCGCCTTCGTCGCCCTGGCCGCCGCCGCCGCGCTGGCCGTGCTCTGGCTCCTCTGCAGAAAGCTGATCTCTCTGGCGCTGCCGCCCACAAAGGGGCCGCGCAAGGCGAAAGCGTCGTGAGGAACTGCAGAGCTGACTCCAAGACGTCACGTGCCGTGAGGAGCAGAAGACTAGTTCATCGGTGTGCGGACATTTGCCACGCCGGACATTTGCCACGATTTTACCTGCTCCGAAGGGTTGGGTCCCTTGCCTCCTCCTCCTCCTCCTCCTCCTCACGGCTTACTGAGCCTTTCCGCTGTTTCACTTAACTTAGAACCAGAACCTCTTTGGATTTTCTGCCACATTTATAGAGAGGGTTTCGTTGTGGAAACTATTAAATGCATCTCGCATTGAAATCCACACCAAATTTCGAGCCTCAGTAAAACTTCGCCAATCTTGGAGATCTTACGTTAGTCTACATTATACTTGCCTTTTTCGGTGCTCTTGCATCAGCTTTCTGTCGTGTTTTGTGTACAATGGGGATCAGTTCCGTCTCTTATTAATTTATTTTGTATGAATGTCTCGAGTGCTGTTGATACATTTCTTTGAACTTAAGCCACATATGGTATTCACTTACATAGTTTGGAAGGATTGGAGACTGTCTCTTAGAAAGACGTCAACCGAATTTTTAGTTGCTTTTATAAATAGACATAGTTCGCGTTTAGTTTTGGTGAATTTCTATGTTATGGAAATGAGCCTCGCTACGACCGTGTTTTCACTAATCCCTGTATCCGTCGTGATGCTCAGAATTATTTGTGGCTAAGAGTTCAAGTGTGTTTTCGTAACCATTTACAATTTGAATGGCCTCGTGGACTAATTGTTCAAAATAATTTTAAAAAAGCATTTAGAACAATTACGGTAGTTTTTTTCTATATACAATAGGGTCTGAAAATATATTTTTGTCAACATATAGAAGGTAGATTGAAGTCACTGCCAGCTATAATTGCATGAGTGGGGTACCTATTTGTGATGAGACTCAAGTTCTCTTTGAACTGTTCAGCAACTGTTTCATCTGAGACTGGGGATCGATAGAAGGAGCCAGTTATTAATTTATTCTGGTTGTCGAATGTAACCTCTGCCCATACTAAGACACAGGACTAACTGCTTCAATGTCGCTTGTGAGCTGGAATGCACGTTACATTATTTTTCTTTAAGTTGTGATTCTTGTTTCTGTTGTAGTGCAGGTCATTACAATTACGGCTTTTCCCTCCAAAACCTAGGATGCTTTCTCTGTGACCCTGTAAATACCAGAGCTAAACAATGTAGAACAACAACATACGTTACAAGTATAACATTCTGTATTACTTCATTTCCTTATTTCTAACATTTTAAAATTGTATGTCGACTTTAGATGACATGTCAATCATAGATGATCTTATCTCTATTTAGTGAACGTATTTTCAGTCATGTTTTGAACATTGTCCAGCTACACTTTATTAACTAATGTTTCGCCCCAAGGGATATCGTATTTTAGAGAGTAAATTAATATGGAGTATGTCGTTCTTCTTTTCAAACATTCACATACCTATTTCGTCTTTTCTTATTGTCTTTTGGGCATGCAGTTGTAGTAATTAAAGTAAGCACAAATGCAGTGATCAAATCGAAATGATTAGTGTACATTCGCATTCTCATTACATCGTTCCTTTCTTGTTGCTCTCATGGCGATGGACTGTTTCTATCCAAATCAGTAAGCGTGAAAGAAAGCTACCGTACAGACGGAGGGTTCTATATTTATACTTGGCAGAACTAATTATGATTAGTGTACATTCGCATTCTCATTACATCGTTCCTTTCTTGTTGCTCTCATGGCGATGGACTGTTTCTATCCAAATCAGTAAGCGTGAAAGAAAGCTACCGTACAGACGGAGGGGTCTATATTTATACTTGGCAGAACTAATTAAATACTGACATAATCGTCGGTATTGCTTTCGTTTCCCAAAAGTTAGAAATATTTATAACCTTCTTCTTCGACATATTGGCCAAATTCGGAGCTTATTTTCCGAAATAGAAATATTTATATTTCGGAAAATAAGCTCCGAATTTGGCCAATATGTCGAAGAAGAAGGTCCCTTATTTACTGGTTGTATCGAGTAAGTTGTGGAGACGGCGGTTTGAAAGCGGACAGAAGTAGGAAGGGCGTCCCTTACCTGAGGGATCGCTACCTGGCGAAGGGGCAAATGTGGCAAATGTCCGGCGTGGCAAATGTCCAGCATTCAGTTCATCAACTGCCGTGCTATATTTTTTTCTATTTATTTTCAATCCACGACCGCACACAAATAACCGCATCTTTGTTTAGGTTGTGCAGAATAGTATTTTTGTCGTCAACATATATTGCCTCCCACATCACTAGCCTTCAGCACGGCGTTAAGTTTACCCATAAGAGCTATGCATTTTTGGAGTGTCATTACAAAGCTAATGCAGACAGGTCCATTCAGATGTACCGTGGAATCTGTATATGCATTTCAAGGGCAACTTCACAATTTGTATCCGATATGTGCCATGGACATGACACTGCAGAGCACACTGCAAGGGCTTTTCGCCTGTTTGTGGCAGGTGTCACAGCTAAGGGGTCGCTATTACTTTGTTATATGAATAGAAGGAACAACGACCGCTATTTTTTTTATTTTTTTTTGTGCTGCACTTTATTGTAGTGCCGAATCTCTGTTCGCCCGCATCTCGTGGTCGTGCGGTAGCGTTCTCGCTTCCCACGCCCGGGTTCCCGGGTTCGATTCCCGGCGGGGTCAGGGATTTTCTCTGCCTCGTGATGGCTGGGTGTTGTGTGCTGTCCATAGGTTAGTTAGGTTTAAGTAGTTCTAAGTTCTAGGGGACTGATGACCATAGATGTTAAGTCCCATAGTGCTCAGAGCCATTTGAACCATTTTTTTGAATCTCTGTTCTAATATTTTATGCTTCGGCTGGAATACAAAACGGCTTCATAGTACCCCTATAAGTGTCCCAAAACCACGAAATTAGGTGCTACAACATGCAGTGAATTAAGGATTTAACATCATAAGCAAGTTCATTACTACTTTCTTGACTTTTTTTAGTCGCTTTCCTCTCTGTTATAGGCAATCACAAAGTAGTATTCAACATTTTAACGGGTTTATTTGTTGCATTTTACTACATTAAAGAATAAATATCAAGTAAAAAGAAGAGTTGAATAAGTATACAAAATCCATGTAACATTGAAAAAGAAAAATATACTTCAAAAAATGGTTCAAATGGCTCTGAGCACTATGCGACTTAACTTCTGAGGTCATCAGTCGCTTAGAACTTAGAACTAATTAAACCTAACTAACCTAAGGACATCACACACATCCATGCCCGAGGCAGGATTCGAACCTGCGATCGTAGCGGTCACGCGGTTCCAGACTGAAGCGCCTTTAACCGCACGGCTACAAATACACTTCATTCTCTTGTACAGACACTCTCACATAGAAGTGAATTTTGCACTATTTTCTTCCAGTAACTTGGTGGCTTGCGATGTTCGTTGTTTATAAGCATATCACGTTGAGCGGCAGGCGAGTCGTCTTCTGCCAGTGGCGTTATTCAGATGCGGTGTCGTGCGGCGCGGGGTCGTATGTACGGACTTTTTACATTTATTCCAAGTACGGACCATATTATTTTACGCGAGGTAATAAATTTCGGTTTATGATGATTAACTTGGAGGCCTAGAAAATAATAAGACAGAGGCGTTCAATCTCATCGAGCCAGCGACGTCAGCCGGCGCGCTCGTCTGCACGCATGCCTATCGTCGCTGCACCTTGGTCTGTTAAAGTGTCGTGCAAAGTCAACATGACAGTTCGAATAGTTTGTATTTCATACTCACATTCTTACATAAAACGACGAGCCTTTTTGGCTTGTTACTTTCTGACCATATCACATTTATATGTCGCTGAAAAATTCTTTGGACTGTGATACGTCTTACTACTTTGTAGAACTTCAAAATGGTCATCATAGATTGTAATTGACTACCTGGTGATTGGAATAAAAATAAAAGAGCTTTTTTAGGATAACTGCGAATTTTGTTGCGTCTCGTGTTTTCTACAAATGTATAATTGCGAATGTGGACTGGAAGTAAATGGAAATATTTTCAGATCTCTTGGACATCACAACGATCTCGTCGCTCGTAAAAATGTTGGACTAGGTGAGAAAGAGATGGACGTTGATGGAACGGGAAACGTAGCTGCGAATCAATGCAGATACTCAGGGTTGACGAAACAAACGTGTAAAACCGGGGTTTGTTGTAGTGGTCTTCAGTCCTGAGACTGGTTTGATGCAGCTCTCCGTGCTACTCTATCCTGTGCAAGCTTCTTCATCTCACAGTACTTACTGAAACCTACATCCTTCTGAATCTGCTTAGTGTATTTATCTCTTGGTCTCCCTCTACGAGTTTTACCCTCCACGCTGCCCTCCAGTGCTAAATTTGTGATTCCTTGATGCCGCAGAACCTTCTTCTTGTCAAGTTGTGCCACAAACTCCTCTTCTCCCCAATTCTATTCAATACCTCCTCATTAGTTATGTGATCTACCCATCTAATCTTCAGCATTCTTCTGTAGCACGACGTTTCGAAAGCTTCTATTCTCTTTTTAACAACTTTATCATTCACTCGTTCGTATATTTCTCTTCTTCTCAAAATATTATGGAACCTTTTCATTTGTGCAGACTTCCACATATTTTGTGTAATCCTTAGAAATGTTGCACAAATTGCTCCATAAATAATGTAAATCTCATTTTGGAATTATCTATTAAACTGATATTAATTCCCTGCGACTGTCTCCACAAAGGGAGGCCCTAAGCCACCGGGGGGACATTCAGGCACTGTACGAACCAGAATTTTCTTCTTAGTAACAGTTCACACCATCTCCATCTAACGGAATCGACACATCAAGGTATTCTTGATGCAACGACATTAAGTTCTTGAGCGTCTGTGTGGATCAACAGTCTGCCCCGAACACTAAAGATGTGACCAGATGTGACGATTGATTAAATTACCATTTTTGATGTTAGCGTTAACAAATTATTTGTATTCAGACATTTGTATAAACTTGATTTCCGTACACCAACACCTTAGTTTTCGTAAAAATGTGTGTCTTCCACTCACTTGTCTCGAAAATAAAGGCCGTAAATAAGTATTCTGATACGTTAGAAAACACATACATATTGAAATACATATACCCGGGTCTAACTTTCAAATAGCTAAAGTCCTTAACTCCTTCGTCCATTTTCTTCAGTGCATTTGTCTAATTTGTCTAAATAAGGCCCGAGAGACAATTTGCGTAGCAGTCCATTGCTGAAGAATTTGCAGTTTGCGTATTATTCAGTGCCTTTATAAACGTACGTGCAACCTTTCGGATGACGAATCGGACTTCAGACTACGTGTTCTAGTCAGCCCGCCCGGCTAGCCGCGCGGTCGAACATGCTGTTTCCCCAGCGGGAAGGCGTGCCGGTCCCCGGCACGAATCCGCCCGGCGGATTAGTGTCGAGGTCCGGTGTGCCGGCCAGACTGTGGTGGTTTATAAGGCGGTTTTGCATATGCCTCGGCGAATACGGGCTAGTTCTCCTTATTCCGCCTCAGTTTCACTATGCCGGCGATTGCTGTGCGAACACTGTTTCCACATATGTGTACACCATAATTAATCTACCATGCAAACCTTTGGGGTTACACTCGTCTGGTAGGAGACGTTCCCGGGAGTGGGGGGGCGGGGGGGGGGGGTCCATTGGGGACCGAACCACACAATAACCATGGGTTCGGTGTGGGGCGGCGGTGGGGTGAGTGGACTGCTGTGGCCTGTTGTGGGGTTGTGAACCACTGAGGGCTACGGCGGGATGAAGCTTCTCCGTCGTGTCTAGGTCCCTGGTTTAATACACACGTGTTCTTGTCACACAACTCTAAGAAAATAAATCACGCGCCTTAAACACGAAGTAAAAATGTCGTATGATGGACACGAGATGGTGATAACAGGCCATGACTGAGTATTTTTGGAAAGTAAGTAGTACAGTGTAACGGAAGTGGTGAGTGGTACACACTTTTATTTTTAGAATACAATTCGATACATTGAATAAAGTCACCTTCCGATCCAATAACATTTTATCACACAACAAAAAGTTTGATATTCATTTACATTAATATAGATGGTATGAAGGATAATTTGGTCGAATTCAAATGTAAAATCGTGTAATGGTAAGCTGTTTCATACCAAAGCTTGCAATTCTAAAAATGTGTCATACAAATTTTATAATTTTGATAAACATCTATAATGATTTTCGCTAGGTAGTGTTATTCAGTTACCTAGGATAACGTACAACATTTATATTGTCAATTATGAAGAGTACAAATTACACACAAAAAAGTATTTGCTTTTATGAATCGAGTTTAAACAGCATTTTTGTATAGCAGAAAAAATCGCTAATCTCTTTATCTTTTTGACACGTCTTACGCAGTTCTTGTGAGAAGGGAAATATGCTTCTACGTATACTGGGCCAATGGAAATCATCGAGAAAACTACGAAGAGGAGAAAGAAGGTAAGTAACAGCAATCTTACAAGTCTTGTGCGCTATTCTGCCATACAACGATAGTTCACCACTCTTTTTTATCTTCTCAATGTGTTCAGAATTACTCACGCAGACCGCGCCAGTGTTCACCATTGAGGCTCTTCGAACAATTTTAAGTGTTACATTACTCCCGTTGCAGGAGAACAGGATAGACTGCATTGTCATTCACATACTAATGTTCCCTTGCTGAAAACCGTCACTGGCCCTCGATGCAGAAGTTGTTTACCCTATTCACATATTGTGTCGTGGTTGGGGATTTCGTGTATCTCTCTTTTGTCCCAGTATTAGAAAACTAATTCTGTATTCAGTGGTATTCAAATCAAACTGATGAGCCGCTTGGTCAGGGAGATCAGCCATAAGCTCAGCGGACGAACTGTGATTCGGCCACAGTAAACAGCAGTCAGTTCGCTGTGGAGCGCTGCAGCTGCTGTTGAACCGGTACCAGGCGGTCGTGCGACCCTCCACCGACAACTGATGTTGCAGTGGAGTGCTGTGAACGCATCAGTCGGCTGTGTGTAAGTACACTACTGGCCATTAAAAGTGCAACACCACGAAGACGTGCTACAGACGCGAAATTTAACCGACAGGAAGAAGATGGTGTGATATGCAAATGGTTAGCTTTTCAGAGCATTCACACAAAGTTGGCGCCGGTGGAGACACCTACAACGTGCTGACATGAGGAAAGTTTCCAACCGATTTCTCATACACAAACAGCAGTTGACCGGCGTTGCCTGGTGAAACGTTGTTGTGATGCCCAGTGTAAGGATGAGAAATGCGTACCATCAAGTTTCTGACTTTGATAAAGGTCGGATTGTAGCCTATCGTGATTGCGGTTAATCGAATCGCGACATTGCTGCTCACGTTGGTCGAGATCCAATTACTGTTAGCAGAATATGGAATCGGTGGGTTCAGGAGGGTAATACGGAACGCCGTGCTGGATCCCAATGGCCTCGTATCACTAGCAGTCGAAATGACAGATATCTTATCCGCATGCCTGTAACGGATCGTGCAGCCACGTCTCGATCCCTGAGTCAACAGATGCGGACGTTTGCAAGACAACAACTATCTGCACGAACAGTTTTGACGACGTTTGCAACAGCATGGACTATCAGCTCGGAGACTGTGGCTGCGGTTACCCTCGACGCTGCATCACAGACAGGAGCGCCTGCGGTGGTGTACTCAACGACGAGCCTGTGTGCACGAATGGCAAAACGTCATTTTTTCGGATGAATCCAGGTTCTGTTTACAGCCTCATGATGGTCGCATCCGTGTTTGGCGACATCGCGGTGAACGCACACTGGAAGCGTGTATTCGTCATCGCCATATTGGTGTATCGTCCGGCGTGATGGTATGGGGTGTCATTGGTTACACGTCTCGGTCACCTCTTGTTCGCATTGACGGCACTTGGAACAGTGCGCGGTACATTTCAGACGTGATACGATCCGTGGCTCCACCCTTCATTCGATCTCTGCGAAACCCTACATTTCAGCAGGATAATGCACGACCGCATGTTGCAGGTCCTGTACGCGCCTTTGTGGATACAGAAAATGTTCGACTGCTGCCCTGGCCAGCACATTCTCCAGATATGTCACCAATTGAAAACATCTAGTCAATAGTGGCCGAGCAACTGGCTCGTCACAATACGCCAGTCACTACTCTTGATGAACTGTGGTATCGTGTTGAAGCTGCATGGGCAGCTGTACCTGTACACGCCATCCGAGCTCTGTTTGACTCAATGCTCAGGCGTATTAAGGCCATTATTACGGTCAGATGTGGTTGTTCTGGGTACTGATTTCTCAGGATCTATGCACCCAAATTGCGTGAAAATGTAATCACATGTCAGTTCTAGTATAATATATACGTCCAATGAATACCCGTTTATCATCTGCATTTCTTCTTGGTGTAGCAATTTTAATGGCCAGTAGTGTAATAAGAGTGAGATGGGTGTGCTTGCAGACTTGACAGAATGGCAGGAAACAGCTCTCATGTTTGGACGTGACCTCGGATACACCGTGAAAACAGTTCCCCTATTTTTGATGTATCAACGTGAACCGTCCAAACTGTCTACAGCGAACGGTGTGCCACTCGTAGCCGCGAAACACCGTCGTAGAGGCACTCAGACAGACAGGGGCTATAGACCGAACTGTCACGTCTTGTCAGTGACAAACGGATTCAAACGAAAATCACCTCTATAGATATCAACATCGGTTTTGGAAACAGAGATCGTACTGCTCGCTCTGTTCCTCCATGACGTCTGTAGCGCTGTGGACAACGGGGCTCAGATTGATACCGTGATCTTTGACTTGAGGGAGGCAGTTGACGCCGCCCTGCACTGCTGTTTTGTGAAAAAAACACAAGCTTACCGAGTATCGGACCAAATTTGCGACTGGTTTCAAGACTTACTTGCAGACAGAACTGAGCACGTCGCTCTTAACGGAACAATACCGACAGATGTAGAGAGAAATCCAAAGCACCCAAGAAAGCGTCATAGAACAGTTTCTGTTTACAACGTAAAAGTTGACCTAATAAAGGTTTCAGTTCCAAAACGCTGTAGAAAGACAACATTTGCACAGAATGACGCCAAATTTGAAAAGCACTTTACTTAATGCAAGGGGAAACGTCACGAAAAAATAATTACCAGTAGATGAAAAGATGGTGTTGTAAGCGTGTTAACGTAGTTGCGATCGGCTGGGGTCAGCTATATATCGCAGATGAATCACAACACGACACGTATGGTTTCAGTTGGCCATTCCACCATCCGTACTGTTCAATGTACAGTATCATGGAACAAAAAAATAAAATAAAAAGAAAGCAAACCGTCATGATGGAACACAAAAAACAAACCAAAAATTTTACCAACAGATGGTGCTGTGAGCGCCTTAACGAAGATGGGATCTGCTACAAATGACAACTGACAGCTATGGCTAGTGTTAAACATCAGACCATCCGCACTGTTCAGTGTGCGTGACTGCAGAAGTTCGGTGGCCAACAGCTGTGGCATACACCACGGCAAAATCGTACCACATCGGATGCGAAAAATCGGTTTTTATTTTTGCTTAGGCTGAAAACCGCACGAAAAAGAAAGCAACATCGGTTTTTAATTCCCCCCGAGCTAGAAACCGCATAATTAGCAAACTAACGTCGGTTTCTAATTGTCAGAGAGTGGTGCAAGACATGTTCCATATGCTGTCCAACGTTTTCTGCCACAAGGTGAAATCGAGAAACGGCATGTTCCCCAGCAGATAGGAGTGTCTTGGGGGTCACGTTCGGAACGCTTTGCGGAATGCTTGTCTTCAGTTCAGTTACGTCCCTAATTGGAACACTGAACACAACATCTTTCAGATACACCGTAGCCAGAAGTCACAGAGATCAAGATAATCGGCACGGCCAGGCTATAGGTAAATGACGGCTGATAATTCTAGCATATCCGAAATGCTTCTGGAGAGGGTTGATAAATGGCGCAGCGACCGGCAGTTGGTCCTGAAAGTGAATAAAGGTAAGCCATTGGGCATACAGAGGAAAAGAAAGCGACTGTTGTACAATTGTACTAGTGATGAGAAACTTCGGAAACAATATCTCCCCTAAACTATCTAAGAATAACTATACGGAGCGACCCTAAAAGGAATGACCACAGAGCAAACCGTCTGAAAAGCAGATACCGGGTAGAAGGCACTTGTTCGACCGATTCTTGAGTATTGTTCAAAAATCTGGGACCGTTACCAGATAGGACTGAGAGAAGAACTAGTGAAGATACAACGAAGAGCGCCGTGTTTCGACACGGGTTCGTTTATTCGGTGCGAGAGCTTTACAGGCATGCTCAACGAACTCCGTTGACAGACGTTACAAGAGAGGCGTTGTGCATCACGGAGAGATCTACTGCTGAAATTTCTAGAGAAGGAAAGAGTCGGACAACGTATTACTTCCTCCCAAGAAATGATCACGACGAGAAAATGTTAGAAATAAGAGCTGATACAGAGGCTTATCGACGATTATTTTTCGCAAGCGCCATTCTCGAGTCTAACAAGGAAAGAAGCATCAGTTAGTAGTACCAGAAGTAACCCCCGCCACACACCGTTAGGTGGCCTGTCGAGTATGATGTAGATATAGACGAAGAAGTTGAACAGTAACTGCCAGTGATTACAGGTCCGTCTAAACTATTTTCCGAACAAACATTGCAATGAACATTTGGAATCGGGTACCTCACAATGCCTTCTTGCAGATGATGCAAAGGGTATAGTTGACGTCGGAGGTGGTTCTGAGACGTTCTGTGGGTGTATTTCGTACCATTAACTGGTCCCTCACATTCAGGTTATAGGGTACGTAAAGCAGAATGTTAACTTCAGTATTAGGGGTGACCAAAGCTTTGCCCTCTGTTCTACATGTTCATGGTAACTACTGTGCCGACACTCCCATCTTCCAACATGAAAACAGCTGTATCACAGGGCTGTACGCGTTCGTTCCGTTTTGACGAAGTGAGGCACCCGATTTCATGTCGAATGGCCCGCTAAATTGTTCCATTTCAATCGCACAGAAAATATTTGGGACTGTCTGAAACGGTAGGTGAAAAGCAGGGATCAACATCCCCGCAGTCTGGCACCGCTACGGGATCTCGTCATCAGTTCGTTTCTTGAGCTGGATATGGCTTACCTAATGTGACATGTGGACGCTCTTCCTCAGTACACTTCTACAGGATGTCCAGGCTAAAAATACAAACAAATGCATATAACTAGGGTACTGGACATGCTATGTTTCTGGGTAAATATGCAGTAGATAGAGACATACTCTCCAAGATATGATCCTAACCGTCTCATGGCCTGCGCTGAATTATACGATGTATGCGCACAAATGTTTACTGTGCAATATGCAGACGTACTTCTTACAGTCGCCACAGTAGCACACTTCGTTTTGAACTGTTGCAAATTCTACATGTACTCCTACATACTATAAAGAAATATTGTTTTCCTTATACTAGGACCTACACCCATCGACCTTGGATTGATCTTACACACATTTCTGTAGAGTTCACGTCCGTAATATCTTACATGAGCGTGAAACGGCGTCGGTCGTCATAAAGTATAGAGCCACATGAAGGAGATGATGGAGAGAACAGTGATGAAAGTTATTAAATGTCTACCCATGGTTCGTCCAGCACAGTACAGTCGACCAGGTATGAGACCTCTTTCAGACCTATGTACATACAAATGTGGAGTGGATTATGTCTAATCATTTCAGTTGTGTATAGAAAAAACTATATGGAAGTATCTGGAAAAAAATGTGAACTTCAGATTGATAGTACTTAAGACATTCTGATATACAGGATGTGTGGTTAGTGGTATATAAAAACGTTTGTTTATATTTCAGTACCTATTGAGGTTTATAACTTCTTTTGACCAACACTGTACACAGGAGCTCAAAGATTTCTGGGCATGGTGGTATAGTTCAATGTGGGCACCTTTTTTTGGATGTTAATAAGCATGACAGGTATTACGGCCCCTACTGTGGCGCAAGTGCGTTGTCTCAAATCTACCAGATCGCGAAAATTCTTTCTGTAAGCAATGTACTTGATAAATGCCTAAGCACTCAAATCCAGCGGAGAAAGATCGTAGGTCGTGCGGTAGCGTTCTCGCTTCCCATGCCCGGGTTCCCGGGTTCGATTCCCGGCTGGGTCAGGGATTTTCTCTGCCTCGTGATGACTGGGTGTTGTGTGATGTCCTTATGTTAGTTAGGTTTAAATAGTTCTAAGTTCTAGGGAACTGAAGACCATAGATGTTAAGTCCCATAGTGCTCAGAGCCATTTGAACCATTTTTGAAGAAAGATCGGAAGACCGATGGGGCATGCAATGGGACCCCCAGGCTCCTTTCGATTCAACGCTCAGTATACGTCCCACGCGGACGTGCGGTAGCACTCCGTCGACAGTCGAGTGGGGCATCATCCTG